>NC_048299.1:29745885-29970769 GCF_013100865.1 Trachemys scripta elegans
TATTCTTCCCCTTCCCCCACAGCCCCACCCCTGTTCTACCCATTTTCCTACCCTATTCTGCCCCCCCCACCCACCCACAGCCACACAACCCATTTGCTCCTTTCTGCCACCTCCCCTGTGGTCCCAAGACCAGAGAAGCTCTGTTCCTCTGCCACCAGCCTGGGGCTGCAGCAGGGAGTGAGAGGTCCCCCAGCCCTGAGGCCATGGCAGGGAGCAAGAGTGCCTTCAGTCCCGGGGCCGCAGCCAGGGTCTGGGCCCTGGGGCTTGCCCAGCCTGATGCTTCTGCCAGGAACTGGGGTCAGGATGCTGAGGCTTCCCCTACCTGGTACTTCTGCTAGGGACTGGGGTTGTGGCACTGGGGCTTCCCCTACGCTGCACAGCCAGCGCTACTGGGGTGCTGGGGCTTCCCTTGCCTGTCCTGCGGTTTCTGCCAGGGTTCCGAGCTTCCGGCGCCCTGCAGCAGATTTCTGCTGGGGAGCCCATTTTTCCAGGGGCCCCCAATTGGCCAAGATCCCTGGGCATGGGCCCCATTGGATAATCTGCCACTGGTTTAACCCTTCCATCTTTATTCTACTTTTGCTTGAAATCACTTAAATCTATGTTCTTTGTTAATAAACTTATTCTTAGTTTTCCTACTAACCATCTCAGTGCTGTGCGTTATGGTGGAGCTTATAACCCCAGCTGAGCTCGTGAGGTGCTATACACTGGCTCTTTGGAGAGAGTGAATTTGGTGTCACTTCTATGAGTGACCAGTCAGAGGGACTGGACACTGCAGGAGCTATGGTTTTGGGGGGATTGTTGCGGTTACCCTGCAAAGAGTAAGTGGGCTGGTTGGAAGCCAGGGTCAGAGCAGGCTGCTGGTGTCAGGGCTCCGAGCCAAAGTGGCACAGTGCAGAGGCACCCAGGGTTACAGAACAGATGATGACAGAACTCCTAACTGGTCTTGGAGAACCCCCAAAGCATCACAGATGCGTTGTAAGGATAGACTGGAGCTCAAGATTGTGTATTCCTTCAAGTAAGTGACACAATGCTATGGGTAATTGTAATCTTTGGCTGCTTGGTAAATAACCTTTTTTAAACAGCAACATGCCCCACCCCAGCCTTATCAGGATGCTACAGCTTGACCCTTGTTTTCTGTGGCCTCAAGTGAGAGTAGGGAACCACACTGTGGGTTTGAATGTGCTGGCCCCTCAGTGGCTGAAAGCCCATGATGTCACACAGGTGTAACTTGTAAAATTGTGTAAAAAAAAAAAAAAAAAAATGCCAAGAACATAAAGGTGAGCACTAACAGCCTGTGAGTTCCCATGATAATTGAACTTGTAGCTGTGTCTATCACATCTCACTGACTCAACAGACATTCTAGACTCTGGAGTGACGGTGGTTATTGTGCACGCTGGTTGTGTTGATCTGTGTCTGGGGGCTTGTGCTGGGAGATGTCGGTTGAGTGATGCAGGTGGTAGTTAGATGCATGGGTGGGGCAGTTGGGCCAAATAATCCACCACCCCTGCAGTCTCCCGCCTACAACCAAAGAAATTATTGCAGGCAAATTGGCCATAGAGGAAGGGTGGTGATTGGTTGAATTACCTCAGATATTACAAAGTTCTAGGATTCTTGGTATGGCATAGATATATACCTTACTGTAGCTGTACACTACACAGGGGTCATTCATAAAGTCAAAACAGCTGAGAATTTAACAATTGGATAGTGATACCCAGTGATATTCTGAACAAAAAGAGCTCTCAGCCATGTTTATAGCCTCTTCCATCACTTCATACTGACTCCGATATTCTAGGCCATGGCCGGCTCTAGGATTTTTGCCGCCCCAAGCAAAATCAATTTTGCTCCCCCCCTTTTTTTCTTACCCGACCCCGCCTCAACTCTGCCCCTTCCCCAAATCCCCAGCCCTGCCTCCTCCCCCCAGGCTCTCAAGCCTGGGAGGGAGGGGGAGCAGCGGCACGCGAATCAGCTGTTTCGCGCACCGTGGCCGCTCGGGATCTCCCCCTCCCTCCCAGGTTTGAGAGCCTGGGAGGGAGGGCGAGCAGTGGTGTGTGAATCGCGAGCGGCGGCAGCAGCGGATGTGAGTTAGGGCGGCCGGGGCACATTTTTAGGGGCAGCAGGGGCGGCATTCTGGTGCCGGCCATGCCGCCCCTAAAAATGTGCCGCCCCAAGCAGCAGCTCATTTTGCTGGTGCCTAGAGCCGGCCCTGTTCTAGGCTTCAGAGTGACACAGACTGACAATCTGGAATCTTATTCTACAGCTATATTGAAGAGGAGGAAGGGCGTGGTCCTTGGAGATCTTTTTACCTGGGTTTGATTTCCTCTTTCCTTTTCCACAGCATTTGGGTGTCTGTTCCACAGTAATCATTGACAAGCAATTCCTCAAAGGCTCCAGCTCAATTTTCTAGTGGTTAGCACAAGGACTGTAAATCAGGACTCCGTTCTTTTTTAAACTCCACCACTCACTTGTATAACTTTGGGCATGTCACTGTGTGCCTCAGTCTACCTATCAGTTAAAAATATGTGAATAACAAATACCAACGTAGTTTGCAAAGGGAGGGGGTGTGTTGTGAGGCGTAATTAGCTCACATTTGTAAAAAGTAGAGCTGGTTCGAAAAATTTTGACAGAGAGAATATGGTTCTGCTGAAATCAAAATTGGGTCAGATTCTTGGGTCAATCTGCTTCTAAACTGGGTCATTTTCCTGGAATTTCATTTTGGAAGAAAAATGGAAAAAAAGGTCCAGCAGTGTTGCAACATCCTAGCTCGCTATTCTTGGAATAAAACATTTTTATTTTTTGAAACTTTTTTTCAAATTCTATTTTTTGTTATATATTAATATACTTTCCTTTGGAGAATTTTGAAATTTTGATTTTCATTCTGATTCAAAATGAAGTCAAAATTTTAAATCTTTTAATCCTTCCAGAAATGAAACTTCATCCTCTCCACATCTCTAATAAAATGGTTTGAGACACTTAAAAGAAAGTTGCTATAAGTGCATTATATTTATTGACCGACAGCACCAGCACTAGTTGTGTTTCTTGAGAGAGAAATGGTAATTTCCTTCTCGTTGAGGACAGATGAACCTGAAATATTAAGGACACTGGACAAGCAACAGAAGAGTTGGAATGCTCAGCAACTCTGAGAAGTCACTAAAATAGCAGAAACAAAAACTGTGCCACCCACTAGAATCCCTTTAGCAACCAGAAGTGCAGACTTGGTGCCCTGCTCATCAAACATAGGTAAGGACAGAACATGTGGATCATGAAAGAAAGGCCATATTTTATTCTTTAAGACTTTACAGAAATGAAAGTAGTGCTCTCAGTGGGGAAAAGATGGAGAAACAAAAGGAAAAAGCAAGAGGATTTTCTTGAATTTTACATGAATAAAGAACTAATTACTTGAATGACTCTCCAGAATAACCATGATTCTTTTAGTGAAAAATTATACAAGTAGATAAAATTTTGCATACTCAGTAAATAAAACAAGACAGATTAATTTATTTGCTCTCTCTAAGTGATGACCAATTTATCAATCACACAGAAAACAATGGTTTTCCCAGGGTTCAGGGGCACTTATA
This sequence comes from Trachemys scripta elegans, assembly GCF_013100865.1. Classification (NCBI taxonomy): domain Eukaryota; kingdom Metazoa; phylum Chordata; order Testudines; family Emydidae; genus Trachemys; species Trachemys scripta. Next base: position 29,749,461 of record NC_048299.1, read on the forward strand.
ACAAAGTGTTACCACTCCAGCTGCATTATAAATAACATCCAATTTATGAAGTTAGGAAGCAGATGCATTTCCTAGTCACCATTATCTAGACTAGGCAATAAATATGTCACCATTATCTAGACTAGGCAATAAAATCTAGGATACTATATATTTCCTGGCTGCATAAAAACAATTAATATTCCCATAAAGTAAACTCAACCACAAGTGCAATTTAAAAATTAGTTGCTCAATAAGATGATTGCATGTCATAGACTGATCTCATTACAGACCAAGATATTTGACAAGGGTCACATCTTTAAGGAGCAGCTAGTGTAAGAGGCTGGAGCCCAGAGATTTAAATTGGAGGGTTTGAACAAAATACCAATTTGGGATAAGAGTAAATTTAAACTCAAAAACTAAAATACTAAGTGAAAATAATCAACATTTACCAGACAACTGTCAGGAAGGCTCTCCTGGCCTTTTTGGAAAACTGTTTCTACATTTGCTCTTCTCCAGTCTTCCTGCATGGCACCTCCTCAGCTCTCCATGGCTTTTCAAAACTAATTCAGAGATACAGTAAACGTGGTAGTTAATCCCATCAATAACTCAATGCAGCCTTGTGAATATGCTTCAAAATGACCAAGATTAAGCCAAAAATTAACTGGCCATCTGTGCCATAATGTTAATGAAAAAAACCCTATATTTGTGCTGCTTGTCAACAACAAAAATTGCTGGGCGACTAGAATATTATGAGTATGTAAAACAAGCATGGTGGATGCATGGAGTGGCTATTCATCCATGGGAACCTTTTCCATCCCTCTCCTTCCCTGTTTTGCATGAATCATTATTTGTTACGAGGTGGTTCCCTTCATTTGTTAGTGAAGTACACTTCTGCTGCCAGCCCCCCTGTATTAGTTAAGCCCTATAAAAGAGCTGCCTGGGGAAACCATTCATGAAGAAGAGGTTACTCATCCTGTGCAGTAACTGTGGTTCTTCAAGATGTGTGTCCCTTGAGTGCACCACTTCAGGTGCGTGTGCGTTCCAGAGATTTTCATTAGCAGTGGCCATTTTGCTTGCATAGGCATCCTACACAGCCTCCTACTCTGCATCAAGGCTATATAGATCTGAGTGGGTGAACAACCGTTAGTTTTTTCTTACTGCAAAAGGCCCACAATGGAAACTCTGAAGTCGAAGGGAAGGAGGGTGGGAATGGAGCCCCCATAAGAGGACACATTACCAAGAACCACTGCACAGGGTGCACTCCGCTACAGGTTACTCCTGAAAGCCGTATCCCCAAAGGGAGAAGGGAGACACTTTCTCACTGAGGTTTGAATAATCTTGGATAGATTTGACAACATGAATCTGTCCATAGGACGGTAGGCCCTGGCTGCCAGCGAATACAAGGATGCTGCTATGAGTTGTATTTGCTGTACAGGGGTCAAGATGGATTTTTTTTTTTACATTGAGTTGAAGACCCAGTTCCAGGAACAGCAAAAAGAACCTCTGCATGCCTCCCAGCCCTGCTTCGTAAGACTGACCCTGGAACAGCCAATCACTGAGGTACAGAAATAACTACAAAGGCCTCTCGACAAAAGTAAACGGCCACCACCACAAGAACCCTTGAAAACACTCTTGGAGCTGAGGAGAGGCTAAAGGTGAGCATCCAGTATTGAAAATGAACCTGGCCTATAACAAAAGGCAGGTATTTTCTGTGAGGTGGATGTATCGTTCTATGGAAATAGGCATCTTATAGGTCGAGGACCAAAAACCAATCCCGTGAATTTAGTGAAGGAATTACAGCTGCCAGAGTCACCATATTGAACTTCTGAGAATTTACAAATTTGTTTAGTAACCTTATATCTAATATTGGCCTCCACTCTCGGTTTACTGGTGGTACAAGAAATTACATCAAGTAGAAACCCTTTCCCTTGTGTGTAGCAGGAAGAGGATCTATCACTCTTAAACAAAGAAGGAAGTTTATCTCCTGACCCAGTTGGTCTTTGGTACACAGAGAATTAGCTTGGGTGGGATCTCTGGGCAGTTTGTAACCTACTAAAATTTCTTATGTTCACAGGGATGCAAATTCTCAGCAATTGTAAAGCAGCCCTGGAGTCTTTCAAAACATGCAGGGATTCTCATTACTCTGATGGAAGGTGTGACGTTATTGATATACTCTGGGACCATATAGATCATTGTTGCAACCAAGGTCCTATAGTGGCACCCAGATCTTGTGTAAAGGGGGTCAAATAGGGTGTCTAAGACAAGGTTATGGTTTACTGGTTATAATTATGCTGTCTATATGTATGTATCAATTTTGTAGTTGAAGTTAGGAATATTGGCTCTATACTGTCTGTGTTTCAAACTTGTGCTATGCTGCTGGGTGACATCCCAGACAAACTGGTGCTAGCTCTGCCTAGCCGGCTTGATGGCCCATTAAGGACCATCAGCTATACAATGGACCCATTGAGAGAAGGCAGATACGCCTTGTAACTCAGCAAAGTATGCAGGGACTGGCCCATGTGACTCCAGACTCCATTTTGCTGTAATTTTCCACGGTAAGAACAAAGGTGTTCTTACACCTGGAAAAGACTATATAAGGCTGATGCCTCATCTCCATCTTGTCTTCAATCCTGCTTCATACCTCTGGAGGAACTTTGCTACAAGCTGAAGCTTTGAACAAAGGACTGAGGACCCATCCCAGCGGGGGATGTATTCCAGAGACTTGATTTGAACCTGCAGTTTATTCCATCGCTGCTGCAAGCCTGAACCAAGAACTTTGCCATTTCTGTATGTAATTGATTCCATTTAACCAATTCTAACTCTCATCTCTATCTTTTTCCTTTTATGAATAAACCTTTAGATTTTAGATTCTAAAGGATTGGCAACAGTGTGATTTGTGGGTAAGATCCGATTTATATATTGACCTGGGTCTGGGGCTTGGTCCTTTGGGATCAGGAGAACCTTTTTCTTTTACTGGGGTATTGGTTTTCATAACCATTTGTCCCCATAACGAGTGGCACTGGTGGTTATACTGGGAAACTGGGGTATCTAAGGAGATTGCTTGTGAGACTTGCGGTTAGCCAGGGGGTGAGACCGAAGTCCTCCTAGTCTGGCTGGTTGGTTTGCCTTAGAGGTGGAAAAACCCCCAGCCTTGGGCTGTAACTGCCCTATTTGAGCAATTTGTCCTGAGTTGGCACTCTCAGTTGGGTTCCACCAGAACCGCATTGTCACAGAAGGTACTCAATAAATGCAGTAAATTTGGTGAAGTTTGTAGAATTATATTCTGCAATGGTTGCCCGGTAATTTGCAATCTGAAATTGCAGACTGCAGATGAGTAGGACTTCCGTACAAAAAGATCCAAGCACTTCTGGTCTTTGACAGATGGAGTCAATCTGGTGTGGTTATTTTCCCCCGCTCATTCACTGCATCTATCACCATATAATTAGGTGGGGGATGGGAGAATAAAAAGTTTGAGTCCTTGGTGGAGACATAACTTTTTTTTTTTTTTAATCTGCCTGCTTGCAAGTTGGTGGTACTGTTGCTGGGGTCTACCAGCCCATCTTCCTTGGATCCAAAAGCACCTTATTGACTGCCCGATGTTGCCAACTGTAGAATCTCTGGCAATGTGTATTGTGATTTACTCACTTCTTTTGAGTGGTATTGCTAGAGTATCTGCCAACATTTTATGAGGTCCTGAAATTGCTGGGCAACAAACACCAAAGTCCTACTCTTATTCCGACCCCTTCTTTCAAGGCCCGATTTAAAAAAAAAAAAAATTGACTGACCTTGAAAACGTACCTGAGAGTCAATACATTCAAACTCTCTGTAACCAAGGGTAGGAACTGAATTAGAGAGTCAAGTAAAGTAGGGGCTATCTGTTCTAGTGCCTGAGGTGATCCTGGTGGTGTTGGTAACACAGCAAGAGGCAGCTTCTACAGACAGGCTTTTGATAAAGGTCAAAATTGGAGCTGATTGAAAAATGATAACGGGCTTTTCACAAAGAACTCCCAAAATTTTCAAAGTCATGTTTGTTCTGCAAATTTCAGACAGGAACCAATTTTTGGTTTATTGGACTGTTTTCATTATTATTAAATGACACATTTATGGATTTCCCCTTTGCCCCTCCCCCCTGCTTTTCTTTCCTCACTCTCCCCTTATTTCCATGTTACCACTTAAAGAAGGGTCAAAGGGAAGAGGGAAGTGGAAAAAAAACTGAAACTCAAATCCTTTTTTGTTTTCAGGATTCATTAAAAACAAACATTTTTGCTTCTGAAAGGGTGAAAAAGGGTGTTTTTGTTTCATTTTGTGAAAATATTTCCACCAGCTCTAGTCAGACTCCAGATTTTGAATTGCTCCTGGAACCAAATCGGAAGCCAGCACAGACAATGGCACACAAAAGTTACGCAACACAGAGAGAAACTCCGCTAAGCAGACAGGTGAAATTTCAGTGGGCTTCAGCTGGAACCATTACAGTCCAATATAGAGGCGAAAAGAGGGCTGGAGAACTGGAGTACATGTGGGAAAAAGAATGTACTTCTACAAATACTTCTGTGTGTGTGTTTAAGAGGCTCCACAGCTATAGTGCGAGTAGCAGCACCCACCAAGATTTGCTTTTCACCCAAGAGAAGCTGTGCACAGGAAGAAGATATTTGTTGCTTGGGTGAATCAATTCATGTATAACATCACACCCACAAATGCAATCAGGGATTTTCATAGTTCACTGAGGTGAAGTCAATTCAAAACAGCTGTAATGATCACTGAGAAATTTGAACACCTTCTTTACAATCGCCCCGTTAGCTCTACTCTGTAATGATGAGCTCAATTCTGCATCTAAGGGAGATGAGAAAAACGTAATGGTTTTATGCCTGCCTTAGGCCCCTTCCCCCCGCTCCCCCCCCCTTTTTTTTTTAAAGATGAGTGAGTGTTGCTGAGTAAAGGCATGTGAAACAGTAAAACCAACAACTCTTTTGAATGCAGTTTTCTGCAAATGCTACCAGTGGCTCAGAATGTTTGGTGTAGCCAGCAGCACTGTGTGGACAAAACTGGTATTTCTTCTTCAAGTGATCGCTCCTGTATATTCCACAGTAGGCGTGCGTGCTCGCCACGTGCACCGGTGCCGAAAGTTTTTCCCTTAGCAGCATCCGTAGTGGGGGAGCACCATGGCGACCCTTGGAGGGGCGCCGACATATCGCGCCATAAAGGGGGCTGCGTGCTCCCCCCACCCTCAGTTCCTTCTTGCCGCCAGTGAAGGTAGTCGGAACTTGTGCTCCAGCTTTGCTGCAGCATTTCTAGCCTTAGTGGTATCCAGCTTTCCCTGAAATTACTTGTTGAATTTTTCTCTGTTAGTGCTGGGCTCGGGGCATGCCCCGTGGCCCAGGCTTTAAGTCGTGCGTCGCTTGTCACAATTCTATGCCCAGAAGCGATCCACACGCTCAGTGTCTTCGCTGTCTGGGCGAGGCTCACATTAGTGAGAAGTGTAAAATTTGCTGCTCCTTCAAGCCATGAACAAAGAAGGAGCGTGAGATCCGAGCTCTCCTAATGGAGTTGGCATTGACACCGGCACGTCGAGCCGACCCTGCGCCGGGCACCTCGTCCTTGGCGCGCAGCGAAGCACCCCGGGCCTGATTCTGCACCCGGTACCGCATCGTCGGTGCACAGCGAGGCCCCGTCGACGAGCCGGCACCGCTCCCCTTCTAAGAAGCAAGGGAAGACTCGGAGGCATCGGGAGAAAGAACAGGGTGAGGCTAGACCCGCACTGGGCAGCCCACGATCCCCATCGGGACCGAGACCTCCGACTCGGGTGGAGCGGAGTAGTCCGGTGCTGTCCACGCGCGCCTCGCCAGAGGTGAGAATGCCTTCGACGCTGGAGGCAGCTCAGGCCGCGTGCGACATCATGACGCTTCCGGTACCAGGAGCGCCACTTCAGTCGGGCCTCCGATCCCGTGGGAAGCCCTCGCTCAGTGCCCATCGACCCTCTCCGAGGTCGAGATACTGTCCCAAGTTGAAGGGCTGAGCTGTGGACCTTGGCGCGCCTCCACGCCATGAGCAGGATCGTCTGCGAGCGAGCTTTCCACCTCCACTCCAGGAGACCGTAAGGGAGGCACTAATTGACGGCGCCGCCCCTCTTCGAGCCTTGACCGCAGGGACAGGTCTCGTCGGCAGCGGCACCGCCATTCCCGCTCTGGCACCCGCCGTGGAAGGGGCTACGCCCAGAGCTCGTCACGGGAATCCCAGGCACCGAGGCGTCGTAGTTTTGGGCACCGGAGGCACTAAGGGGACAGCACTCTCGACTCCTACCTGTCCTCCTCCAGGGGCCGGAGACGTCATGTACGGGACCGCTCCAGCCGTTCGTATGGCACCATCAGCTCATCCCGGACTTCCGCTTCGGCATGCAGCTGCCCCTCGGCAAGCCACTCGGTGCCGCAAGACCAGCCAGCCCTTCCGGGCCATCTCGCATCACAGGGCTAGGCCGTTCCCTGGCAGGGACAGTTCCCTGGTGTGACCCCAGGCACTGGCACCACCGGGACCCCGCTCTGTGGTGGGAGCGTCCCAGGCCCAGCCGACGTCGCTGCCTTGGCACCACGATGAGGCAGTGGGCACCGACCCTCCGGCACCGACTTGAGCCCCGGGTCAGGATGTCGAGCTTTCGGTACAGCCGGGTGCAGACGACACCGCGGCACCGACCTCCTCGGCACCGGATGACTCTGTGGCGCCACCCCTCTGGTCTCTCAGGAGGATTTCAAGGCCCACCAGGAGCTATTCAGGAGGGTGGCATCAAACCTCCAGCTCCAGGCCGAGGAGGTGGAGGAGCCATCGGACACATTGTTTAATGTCCTGACCTCCTCAACACCAGGGCGCGTGGCTCTCCCGCTCCATCAGGGGGTGGCCAATATCACTACTGGCCTCTGGCAAACCTCGGATCTCCAAGAAGGCCGAGCGGAAGTACTTTGTGCCCACGAAGGGGCACGAGTACTTATACTCCCACCCAACTCCGAACTCTCTAGTGGTGGCGTCTGTGAACCACGAGAGACATGGCCAACCCGCTCCTACCCCTAAGGACAAAGACACTCACAGGCTGGATTCCTTTGGGAGAAAAGTTTATTCGTCTGTGATCTTTCAGCTCAGAGTGGCCAACCATCAGGCACTCTCAAGCAGATACGATTTTAACCTGTTGGGGTCCCTTCCCAAGTTTGAGCCCTCCCTCCATGAGAAGGACAGGAAGGAATTCCGGGCTCTGGTTGATGAGGGTGCGGAGGCGGCTAAAGCAGCACTCCAGGCGGCCTTCGAATGCGGCGGACACGGCCGCTTGTTTGATGGCCACAGCGATTTCCATGAGAAGGGCGTCCTGGTTTTCGATCTCTGGCCTACCGGCTGAGTCCCAGTCGATCATGCAGGACCTGCCGTTCGATGGTCGGGCCCTGTTTGCAGATCAGACAGACACGTGTCTGCATGGGATGAAAGACTCCCGTACTACCCTGCAGACGCTGGGCCTGTACGTCCTGCCGGCCAAGGACAAGCCCAGGCCTCACACCTCCCCTCCACAGGCTCGGGTCAGATATGAGCCCCCGCCTAAGAAGCAGCGGGAGCAGAGGTGCCAGTCACAACGTCAATTCCATTCAGCCCCTCGTCCGGGACCCTCTAAGGCCAGGAGGCCAGGGAAGCGGCATTTTTGACTGCTTGCGGGGGGTTACTGGGCCTGTTGCCGAGTTAACCCCCCCGCCCTGCATTGTTAAAGTTCAGGTTTGCAAATCGTTTACCTGCCTTCCGTTTGCAATGGTTCCGTATCACTATGGACCGCTGGGTCCTCAACACTATATCCCTGGGGTACAGGGACTTCCTGTAGTTTGCAGTTTGTTTTGCCCCCTCCCAATTGCCCTCCGGCCAGGGAGTCGGCAGAGGACCCAGAACATGCGTTTCTCTTAGGTCAGGAGGTACAGTGCCTCCTCTCTCTGGGAGCCGTGGAGAGAGTACCTTGGGAATTCCGGGGCAAGGGGTTTTATTCCAGGTATTTCCTCATCCCGAAAGCGAAGGGCGGGCTTCGACCCATCCTCGATCTGTGGAAGCTCAACCAATTCTTGGTCCGCTGCAAATTCCGCATGGTGTCCCTAGCCTCTATTATTCCCTCCCTAGACCCGGGGGATTGGTTTGCAGCGCTGGACTTTCAGGATGCCTACTTCCACATCCACATTTTCGACAGTCACAGGCACTTCCTCCGTTTCTTGGTGGGTCAGGACCACTACCAGTTTACGGTCCTCCCCTTTGGCCTCTTGACGGCCCCCAGGGTCTTCACCAAATGTATGGCGGTGGTAACGACCCACCTCAGGAGAGGGCTGCAGGTCTTTCCCTACTTGGACGATTGGCTGCTCAAGGGCAAGTCCCGGTCCCAGGTGCAGCAGCAAATATCCCTCTTGCTACGCACCTGCTCAGCTCTGGGCCTAGTGGTAAATGAGGAGAAATCCACGTTAGTTCTTGTCCAGCGCATAGAATTCATAGGAGCGCTGCTGGATTCCCAGATGGCCACGGCCTCCCTTCCAAGGGACAGGTTCGAGGCGCTCAAAGGCCTCATCGCCTCGGTCACGGCCTTCCCGGTAACCACGGCTCGGATATGCCTTCAAATCCTCAGCCACATGGCAGCATGCACCACGCCAGGCTCCGGATGAGGCCCCTCCAACTCTGGTTGGCCTCCCGCTATTCCCAGGCCAGGGACAGCCTGGACAAGGTTGTCACGGTGCCGCCAACGGTGGTTGCAGACCTCCAATGGTGGTCCCTCCCAAGCAACATGCTCCGGGGTATCTCCTTCCGAGACCCCTGTCCCTCACTAGATTTAGTGTCGGATGCCTCGGACCTGGGCTGGGGAGCCCACGTGGGGGACATCAGGACCCAGGGTATGTGGTCACCTGAGGAACTAACCCTGCATATAAATGTCAGGGAACTCAGGTCAGTGTGCCTGGCGTGCCTGGCTTTTCGCCAGCACTTACCAGGGAAGTTGGTCAGAGACCTCACGGACAACACCACCGCAATGTATTACATCAACAGGCAAGGGGGCAGTGCTCCAGGGCCTAATGCCAGGAAACCCAACGCCTGTGGGAGTTCTGTATAGCCCACAACATCCTCCTCCGAGCATTCCACCTACCCGGTGAGAGCAACATGCTTGCAGATCGCCTGACCAGGGTGTTCTCACAACAACATGAGTGGTCCCTGCACAGGGAGGTGGCAGAATGGATTTTCCTTCAGTAGGGCACTCTCCAGGTAGACCTATTCGCCACTGCCCAGAACAGCTTGTGTCCCAGGTTCTGCTCCAGGGTGATAGAAGGCAATGGGGCCATGACAGACGCGTTCCTGCTCGATTGGTCGGGGCCCCTCATGTACACCTTCCTGCCCTTCCCCCTCAGAGGCAGGGTCCTACAGAAGGTGAAGTCAGACGGGGTGAGAATTATCCTGATAGCCCCGGATTGGGCCCATCAACATTGGTACGGGACCTTACTGTAACTCTTGGCGGCCCCCCCTCGCAGGCTGTCGCTCCGCCCGGACCTCCTCTCCCAGGAGGAAGGTCGTCTCCTCCATCCCAACCTGGCCCCGCTCCACCTGACGGTGTGGCTGCTCCGTGACTAGATGCGGAGGAGGGGAAGTGTACCAAGGCTGTTAGACAGGTCCTGCGAGAAAGCAGGAAGCTGTCCACACGGAGGGCCTACCTGGCTAAGTGGTATCAGTTCTCCTCATGGGCGAGGGAGAGAGGTTCCTCCCCTGCGTCCGCTCCGTTCCAGCTGGTCTTGGACTACTTCCTGTCCCTTAGGACCCAAGGGCTAGCTCCCTCCTCGATCAGGGTGCACCTGGCAGCCATTTCGGCCTTCCACCCTCTGGTGGCAGGACAGTCAGTGTTCTCCCACCACATGACTTCCAGGTTTTTAAAGGGTTTGGACAGAGCATTCCCTTATGCTAGACCCCTGGTTCCCCCTTGGGACCTGAACCTGGTACTGTCATGCCTCACGGGACCTCTCTTTGACCCCTTGGCCACTTGTTTCTGGGCCACTTATCTGAAAAAGTGGCGTTTTTGGTGGCCATCACCTCAGCCCGCAGAGTTTCGGAGCTTAGGGCGCTGACCTCGGAACCCCCGTACACTGTCTTCCATAAGGGGAAGGTCCAGCTTTGCCCGCACCTGGCCTTCCTACCAAAGGTGGTCTCGGCGTTTCATATGGACCAGGACATCGTCCTACCTGTCCCGTGTCCTAAGCCCCATTCCTCCAATGAGGAACGACACCTACACATGCTAGATATGCGTAGGGCGCGGGCCTTTTACTTAGCTCTAACAAGGCCATTCCGGACATCCCCTCAGCTTTTCATTGCTACGGCCGAGCATGAGAGGGCAACCGGTTTCCACCCAGTGGATTTCCCGCTGGATCACCTTGTGCATACGCACGTGTTATGAGCTGGTTGGGGTTCCCCCACACCCTATTGTTAAGGCTCATTCGACGAGAGCCCAGGCCTCGTCAGCGGCCTATATAGCTCATGTCCCTATTCAGGACATCTGCAGGGCTGCTACGTGGTCCTCTGTCCATACTTTTGCATCGCACTATGCGATCATCTCCCAAGCAAGGGACGGTGCCGGGTTTGGTAGGGCAGTACTCCGCCCGGGTAACCTGTAAACCGTTATCATTTAGAACTCCTGCCCACCTCCGTCAGGTATAGCTTGGAGTCATCTACTGTGGAATACACAGGAGCAATCACTCGAAGAAGAAAAGACAATTACTTGTTCCGTAACTGGCGTTCTTCGAGATGTGTTGCTCCTGTCTATTTCACATCCCACCCTCCTTCCCTTCTGTTGGAGTTGTCTGGCAAGAAGGAACTGAGGGGGGGGGGGGGGGAGCACGCAGCCCCCTTTATGGCATGATATGTCAGTGCCACTCCAGGGGTCACAGCGGTGCTCCTCCACTACAGATGGATCTAAGGGAAAAACTTCCGGCACCGGTGCACGTGGCGAGCACGCACACCTACTGGGGAATAGACAGGAGCAACACATCTTGAAGAACACCACTTATGGAACAGGTAACTGTCCTCTCTCTCATAAACTAGACCTTCCATGGAGATATAGGGCTAGATAGCTGCCACCCGATTGAGGCCGCCTTGCACCATGCTGGCAGTGTAAAGGGGCTGAAACAGTCCGTGGGGGAACACCCCTAGGGCAGGCGTGTTGGGGAACTGATTTGCACAGCTCTTTCCTGGTCTCAGTTTAGGGGCATGCTGAGGCAGCAGCCAAAGTGTGGTCTATGCTTAGCCAATGCTGGGCTGCAGATCAACAGGTTAGCAGCCCCCGGGGCACCTCTGACTTGTGCTCGGGGTGGTTGTGCCACCTTGGGACTGACTGTAATCAGGAGCCACAGACATGGTGTAAAGCCACCTTTGCCCTCACTTCCTGGGAGAGATCCCAGAATCTGGCCTATTATCCCAGAGACGCAGCCCTGGGAGGAAAAAAAAGTCTTGTTGTGGAGCACTTTGCATGCCCAGACCATATGTTTACAGCACAGAGAACTCAGATTCCCCAAGGCCTGGGGGTGGGGAGTGACTGGAGGCAGAGCAGGGCTGTAGGAAGCCTGGAACACAAGAATCTACATCGTTTATGCAGCACAGAAGCCCCATTCCATGACTCCATTCAAATACACTGAATGGTAGCAGAAACGTTCTCCAGAGATCAAAAATTAATCTGCTACAGCACCAAGTCCACAGCTTTGCAGGCTGCTTCGGGCTAACCCTCAATTGCTTTTACCATTATATAGAAATGTGGCAGCTAAATCGCACTGTTAGGAAGATCAAACAAATTTAAGAGGCCGTGGCCTGCTGGCTCCCAGCCCAGCATGCTTCCCTCTAGGAGACGGTGGGAGACGGTCTCTGTCTCTCCATGACAGGACTGCCAAAAGCATGTCATGCAGGATACATAACACTTGTCAGTTTTCCCTCCTAAATGTCTCAAAACCTGATCATCCCACCTGGCACTGTCCCTGACACGGGACGGAGACCTGCCAAGCAGGCAGTGGAACAATTGGTGTGATTTGATGTGTCAAGGGACTACAGGGCAAGCTGCAGGCGTTTCTTGCCAGACAGGTAATGCAACGGGTGTGAGCCATGGCCCTGGGGAATCAGCGGTCATTGCTGCCACTTTAGAACAATGGGTTTTCAGGAAAAGAGCAGTGGCGTTGGCTACTGTCCTAGAGCAGGGGGAGTCAGTTCAGCAGGTTAAAATCAACAGGCACACTGATGATTATCTACCAGCATTGTCCCTGGGTTTGTGCTGGTGACTGCTGAATAGAACATTTGTTACCATTACTCTCCATTCGTGGGCTGACCTTGCTGTCATTTGGCTGTGCCTCTCTCTCCAGCTACTCTCAGGGGGAAGGAGCGATCAGGAGGCGGAAAGGATAGACGCGTATGGTCCCATGGCAGTGATACTGGGGAAGCAGGCAGGCTTATACCCTCAAACATGAATGTGGAGAAAAAGAAAGGAAGCCTAGGCCCCCCCCTTTCAGCCTTTGCTGCAGGGCCAGACCCCTTCACCCCTAGTTAGACACCATCCTGTAATAACGATGCAGTTTGACATTATGAGTGTAACATTGCACCATGGCAACATTTAACCAAGCTTAGGTGGGGCCCTTGCACAAATTTAGGGGCTCGCCCACCTCCTCCCTTGGGCTTAGGTTCTGAATGTCCGTTTTGACCCTCTGGTGGTCTAAAAGAGGGGAAGCTGGAGGACACAAGGGGAGGGTAGGAGATGCCGGATGAGTCTCCAATTCTTGCACTATTCAAATCAAACCAGAACATTTCTGACTCCTGGAGTTATTCCAGGGTTCTGGGATCACCATCATCTGCTCTGACACTGGGAAATATTATGTACAGACTTCTCGGGGCATTTATAGCACTATTATTCACAGTCAGCTCATTGGTCTGTGTGCTACTTTTACACTGCCCCATCCAACCACTCCTTCTCCCTGCCCCCGACTGCCCCCTGCTGCCCTATCCAACCCCCTCTCCTTCCTGACTGCCCCCCTGGTACCCCTGCCCCCATTCAACCCCCTCTGTTCCCCCCCAACCACCCTGCCCCCTATCCACACTCCCAGCCCCTGACCACCACCCTGAAGTCCCCTGCCCTCTATCCAACCCCCTCTGCCCCCTTACTGCGCTGGCTGGGGCACCGGTGGCTGGCGGCGCTACAGCTGCGCCACCTGGCTGGAACCAGGCCACGCTGACGCCACCACCACGCAGCACAGAGACTGGGTCAGGCCGGGCTCTGCAGCTGTGCTGCCCCAGGAACTCACAGCACCGCCACCCAGAGCATTGCACCAGAGGCGGAGCGAGCTGAGGCTGCAGGGGAGGGGCTGGGCTAGCCTCCCAGGCCAGGAGCTCGGGCAGGACGGTCCCGCAGGTGGGATGTGGCCCACGGGCTGTAGTGTGCCCACCTTTGGATTAGATACAGAGAAACAGACTATGAGAAACAATACAGAAGTGGCAGCCACTGTCAACAAGGGAAAAAGTCAAATTGGAAGGCAAATGAATATAAATATGGGGGTAGGCAAGGAAGATCTGTGCCAAAAACTACCTTCCTGTATGGCACTGTACCCAAAAAAATCCAACCCCCTAACAATGCCCAGCTTTTGGTCTGGACAAGCTGCAAAGTCAAATTTCCTCCCACAGGAGGAGACATCTTGGGCATATATGATCAATCCAGTCCCCGTCTCCTCTCCGGAGATATGTAATGGTACCTGTACCTAGCACCGTACCAAGCAGCATGGTAGGGCTTTACTCAGTTTTAACACTGACCTCTTAGAATAGAAAAATCTGCTAAAAAGGTAAAGTATTAGCTTCCTTAGCGGCACTGGTCGTTGGCGACTGGATGTCCTTATGCACTTGAGCAGGTGGCAGCAGGTCTCCATGCTGCCTTCCCAGCCATTTCTTAGGTTGTTCGATGATATCTACCAACGCATGCCCATATGCCTCTACATAAGGGAAAGCGGTGTGCTCTCCAGCTATGTATTGGGGTTGACATACTAGTTTTAGCACTGCTCATCTGCAACCGTATACAAGTGGCAACAGAACATTTTAGGTAGAGAATGCAAGTAGTGGAGATTCTGTCCAGTTATTTCCACCCTCTCTCCAGTTCAGGTACTGGCTGAGCCGCATAGCTGGTATGTAGAGTGAAGGCAAGAGTTCAGGGAGCCAGCTCCAGACAACTATGAGGCAGTTGGTAGAGAGATGCAGGCGTTCCCAGTGGAATTTCTCTCTGCCTGCTGAAGTGCCTTTTTAAGAGTCTCCCCCTCCCCCAACATTCAGCTCATGACACCTGGAATTCAGAGAGAAGTAATCCATTAGTTCTTTTGTAATCTAGGAGGCACACTTCATGTAGACTGAAATGAGTGGTCCACGTAACTTACTGACCAAGGCCACTAACATAGCGTTATGGTTTCTTGTTCATTGAGTCCCGCCCACCCCATTTTGCATGACCAGTTTCCACATCATCCAGCCATCGTCAATTGATGACGCAGAGATATTAGTGCATTCTTTTGGAGGAGTTTGGATGACGCTTTTGCCTTCAGTAAGGGCCTGCCCACAATTCTTGGTACCAAATATTGAAACCAATTGGAGAAAAACAGTAATCAAAGGTAAGATTACTTGTTTCTTTTCCTTCCTATGCGTCATTAGCCTCCTCTTGTAGCTGAAACATACCAGCTGTGGGTTTTTCAAGCATAAAGTTATATTTGTTTTGGTGTGTTTGCTTCCAGCCCATTTCACACCTAACAAATCCTTACATAAACATTCTTGCACATGCAAGCAGGGGGAGAAAAAAGCAACATTGCTACAGATGTCTAGATCGCGTGTGTACTTAAAAATAAATAAATAAATAAATAGCCTTTGACATCAAATTCCTAATTATGACACATTTAAGTCTGCAAGCTGGAAGTTACGAGAATTTGTGAGACTATCCAGAATGCTGTTTTCATCTAATAGCTGAATAGCCAGCCAGGATGACACACTGAAGCTACAATTGTCTTTTCCACAGAGCCCAAGTGCCAGGCATTAGCTTTTGCCTTATGGAGGGCACTCCAAAGATTTAGGTGTGCTCTCACGAGACTGCTCATTGGCGCTTGCACTTCCATTTCATTGAATTCTTGTGATTGCAGCTCTCAAATATTTTAAAGGCTCCTCCTCCTTCATGAAAGGACAGGCCATTTCTAACTACATCACAGTGGGCAGATCTTCTGTGAAAAACCCATATGCAACGATTCTGCTTTATAAGGGCACATGCTCAGTGATGTCAGCCTTACGTGTTCAAAAAATCTGAGTCCTCCTCCCCCCAAGTATGAGTTTTGATCAAAAATGAAAATTAAATAATAATTTGTAGGTTCTTTTTATTTGCCTCCTGGTTTTTCAGCCTTCCGAGTTCACATTTTCAAACTTTTTTCCCCTGCAACCATAAGAACAAGAAATTTACCTTTTTTAAATGAAAAGCTCAGAGTCTCATACGATCACTCCAGGAACTGGGACTAAGAGACACTCCAAACAGCATAAGAAATGTCAAAAATCACGAGCTGACAACACTGCATTCCATATTATCCGCCTCTGGATTTCTGTGCCTGCTTCTCTAATTTTTTTTTAAGACTGTAGAGTAAGGGGCGGCTATTGTCTGTGTCTTGATCAGCACCCATAACATTGTTGGTGTTTTTAAAATAAACCAGCCAACCCAAAAATCTAGTGATGGTCTCCCATAGTGGGGCAAAAACAAAGTCAGACTATGCAGATTAGCTTTTTATTGTAGAGACAAAATGAAAACAGTGTAAAAAAAAAAGTGAATGCATGAATAAATAGAACTAATCCTTAATTCTAGCTTGATCCTATCACTGCAAAGGGTGAAATAAAAAGTGTTTTCAGGGGTTGGAAATATTGGCAGTATTTCCCCTTGGGCTATTATTTCTAACTCTTCACAGAGACCAGTAACAAAAGAAGAGATACTATTTGTAAAAATCCTTTTGCTGTAATAACTGCACATCTGTTGAATGCAATTTAACATGGTACTTATGCCAGAGATGGGGGAAAAAAAATTTTAGACTTAAAAAAAGGGGCGCGCTAATTTAAAACTTTTCACTGATCTGTCAAAATACTTACAAAGCCTATTCTTTTTAAAGCACGTGGATAATCAGGTTTTGTATGGAGGTTTGACAAAACATACATCCCACTACACTCATGATCCACTTTATTTCCCTGTGGTCACAGTCAGGTCAAGAGCAGCAAATTATCAAAAATACAAAGTCACTTGGCACTGATAGGTAACAAAGGTGTTATAAGTAGAAAGGAGATTTCCAGTAGCCTCAGTCTACAAGGCAAGTTTTCTGGGTTTACAGGTAGTATTTGAAAGGTACAATGATATTGCAAAGGTAACAGTAGCAATCCTTACAGAAATTCAAGGTCAGAGATAACAACTACCTGAAAATAAAGTTTCAAGCAATGACAGAATCTGACATCTGATTAAACAGTTGCTTGCCCAATACTAATGCAAATGGCCACATTTTCAGTTCTACCACTTTCTTTGAGAAGGAAAATACAGTTAATATTCAATACCATGTTAATTTTGTTTCAAGAGCTTTACTCACCATCATTCATATTCTTGGTAGGTTTTCAATTGGCCAAACATTTTACATCAAGTATAAAAAAGGGGCAATTGAAAAGAATTCAATAGTTCTATAATTGTTTCAAGAGGTAGCACTAGTTAAGACTGTTGTACAGTCTAATTTTATCTTTGTATAATCATAAATTTCTCTGTGTTATCTGCCACTCTGAAATCATAACACTGTAAAATCCTCTAAATGCCTCAGGTTACAAATCGTTCAAATGTAAATACAGTGTTATGGAACGTTTCTCGATGATAGCATAGGGTATATGTGTAAAGAATGACTAGTCAGAGCATCACTGAGTTTATTCTGAAGCTTTTACTTTAAGCTCTTATATAATGAAAGACGTTTAATCTTTACAACATGTATTAGAAACTGAGATGTTTTTATTTCTACTATTATAAAAGTAATATAGGAGACCGTTCTAAACCATCTTCAAAATGCAGACCAATCTTTTTTGTATATAAACTGTACACAAAAACAAGGCACTATACATTTTTGGATATTGAAATATAAAGGTTGATTTGCAGAGTTTCTAAAGAAACCCATGCCATAAATACAAATGCTTTGTTCAGTTTAGCACCTGAAGCAGCATTGAGAACAATTCATTACCTATTGCAGAGAAACTTTTCAGAATGCATAAGATATATATGGGTGGTATAGCTAATTCAGTATAAGCAACTGCCATCCAACTACCTTTCTGTATAGAGAATTTTTTTTTTACATGAAAGTCTTGAAAGTGAATACATATTGCATTGTTAAATACATACTTGTTCTATGTGTTTATATAAATATAAATTCTTTGTAATCCACAAAAACAAAATAACACTTTACAAAGAGAACATCTTCAAAAAACACATGGCAAGTCCTATATATAGCCAAAGGATTGTTGCAGTAGTAGCTTGAGAAACTACTGTTTAAGTGCACAGGAGAGCAAAGTTTAAACACATTACCCTTGGAGTTGAACAAAGCTTCCAAAGAGTTCTCTCGCACATTTACAATATTACACAACTCAAGATCAGGCAGTATCTAAAAATTTAAGATCATCTCTAATTTCTTTTTTGAACACTAATCCAGAGCAATTCATTTTGCTAATTCCAAGGTGTTGAAAGTGACAATACAGATCCCTCTGGTACTATCACTAAGCGATAACATTACTTAGAAAAGTCCTTTTGCCTTTTTCACATTAACCTGCTTCCAAGAGGGCAGTGCATTGTACTCGTCTCTTGTCATCTCTAAGGCGACCTGAATTTAAGACAAAAAGACACATCGCTGTTAGGAAAGTCATTTACTAAACTCAAAGTGCTCACCAATCGAGTAGTGAAGCTGTCACAAGAGAGGTTTGGAATGATTCAATACATGCACGTACACAATAATTTATCTCCCCCTCCCCCCTTACCTCAAAGTCTTCATCTGAAAGATAAATTTCAAGTTTCAGTGGATCAGCTCCCTCAGGTAGAGGCCTTGCTAAAAGATCTGCTAGTGGATACACAGTTTTGCACAGCTTGGCTAACACGTCCTCTACAAGGATTATCTGATTAGAAACTTCAGCATCCTGGAGGAGAGAAAGGAATGAAAGGAAAGAGTTTAGAAACATGCTACTGAAATCAGCAATTGCTGATTTTAAATACAGCCTACTACAGAGCTGGTACCAATTCTGCCCTAGCTGGGAATGGTTAGCCGGCCCCTGTATTTTAGAAGTAGACTATGCACATTTGATGCTAACCCAGTTCTTTGGCTGGAACAATGTGCTGCTATAAAATATTTGTATTTAAGAACACAAGGGCACTCCTCTTCCCTAAGAAAACCCATTTCACCCATTTTTTCACTCCTGCCACCACATTTTGACTAAGGACGACGACTTTCAGGAAACTCCTGGAGATAGCCAGTGTCTCTTCTTGGTAATAGTTTACACTTAAAAACACCCTGCATCTGAGGATCTTAAAGTAGTCACATGGGCTGGAATTAACTTCATTTCCCTGAAGGGGAAACTGATGCAGAGGCCCAAAGAAATCCCTGTAGCATGGCAGTTTGACATGGTAGTATGGAGATTCTGATTTGAATTACATAAAAACAGGGCCGGCTCTAGGCACCAGCAAAACAAGCTGGTGCTTGGGGCGGCATATTTTTAGGGGCAGCATTCTGGCGCGGGCCATGCCGCCCCTAAAAATGTGCCCCGGCCGCTCTAACCTACCTCCGCTGCTGCCACCCGCGCACCGCTGCTCCCCCTCCCTCCCAGGCTCTCAAACCCGGGAGGGAGGGGGAGATCCCAAGCAGCCGCGGGGCGCGAAACAGCTGATTCGCGCGCCCTGGCCACTCGGGATCTCCCCCTCCCTCCCAGGTTTGAGAGCCTGGGAGGGAGGGGGAGACCGCGAGCGGCTGCGGCGCATGCGCTGCTTCTCCCTCTCCCTCCCTCCCTCCCTCCTAGGCTTGAGAGCCTGGGGGGAGGAGGCAGGGCTGGGGATTTAGGGGAGGGGCGGAGTTGAGGCAGCGCCGGGGGTGGGGTAAGAAAAAAACGAGGGTGGGGGGCAAAATTGTTTTTGCTTCGGGCGACAAAAATCCTAGAGCCGGCCCTGCATAAAAAAAAACCATACTGCTGCCTGTTTTGTTCAGTTACACTGAGACTTTTCCAGGTGGGTCATCCCCACCAAAGAGTGTGCGATATTTTGTATGGAAACAGACAATATTCCAGTTCATACTTTCAAAGAAAACAGGAACCTACCTTGTTGGGAGACAGAGGCAGAGCTTAATCAAGGTTTTGTGCAGCTCAGAGGTGGCACCACTATTTTATCTTACTAGTTTTTAGGTAGGATTCAATGTTAAGAGTCAAGTTAAGAATCTTTTAGTTCCACTTTTTAAGTCTTCAAAGAATGAAACATTTACTAGAATGTATGAAAATCTATAACTCATTGAAAATATCTATAATGCACTTGTCAAAATTCAACCATGTAATGATATTTATTTCTTCCAGATTCCTGAAGTGCATTATTTAGGTTAATCCTCTGGAGTTTGGGACTTCCCAGCATAAAGCGTGCTGGCTGTTACTAACAATAGCAAACAGAAAAATACAAGTGCAGCAACAGGAAACAATTGCAACAGAAGGCTTGTTTACCATTTCTGTGATCTCGGCTATGTCTTCTCTGTGTTCCCAGCTAGGGAACATATTGGTGAACGTCAGGGGTTCAAGACCAGCATGAATTAGGTAGGATTTCGGAGGTTTCTTTACATTTTTTCCTACAACATCCAAAATATAAAACGAGAGGTGTTGTAAAACATGAATTATCTTGCAGGCTCTCGGTCACTCTATATTGCCAGGTAAAATTTTAGCAGGGCCTTTCATCTAGACCAGAGGTTCTCAAACTGTGGTCCGCAGACCACCAGTGGCCCACAAGCTCCATTCAGGTGGGCCGCAGTGAGTTCCCTCTAAGGTGCACGCCTGGGCGACTTCACACAAGAAAATAAAGGGCCACACACCTAATTAGTGGAGCCACGCAGGCATGGCTCCCCAAGGCCACCACCTCACCTTACATGTGTCTCTTCTCCAGGGTCCAGGCACCTAATTAGTTTGGAATTTGGGACGTGCAGGGCTGCAGCGGCCAGAGAAAGAGGCAACTTTCCCCAGCTCCAGGGCTGCGGCTGCTGGGGAGAGACCCCCGCTCCTTCTCAGCCCCAGCTTGGGGGCTGCCGCGGCAGGGGAGAGATGGTACATCCATCGCATTAGAAAGGTAAGACTACTGATATTAAATTATGAGTTGTGAGCTTTTATTTGTAGAACAAAAAACAATTATTATAAAGTTTTTTTTTAATATAACACTTTTATCCAAAGTGCTTTGCAATAGTTAGCTAACGGTACAAACAACATTTGGAAAGATCATTAAGTGATCCGCCGAGACCCTCAGCAATTTTCAAGTGGTCTGCGAAAAAAAAAGTTTGAGAACCACTGATCTAGACCAGCGTTTCTCAAATGTGGCCACCATAGGGCTTTTCTTGCTGCCACAGCCTCCTGGGCTGTGATGGGGGCGGGGCGAGGGGGGGGGGGGAAGAAACGCAAAGCAGCAGTCCCTCCTCCAATGCCGCCAGTGAGTTCCCCACCTTCTTGGGGGCGGAGGGGTCAGGCTTCAGCCCTGGGGTGGCTAGCCACGGGGCTTCAGGCTCCATTCCCTGGCCACATAGTGACAGTCTCTGGCCCCAAGCTCATCACCCCCCATTGCCCTGGCCCCCCACTGCCTCTGTACCCACCTCCTCATTCAGGGCTTAATTTGTCCCCAGGCTTGCTGGAGCCGAGTTAGTCTGTTGTGTAAAGGGGCTGAAACAGTCCCCCCCTTCAGTTAATTCAGTATTTTAGGAAAAATTGTCAGAGCGGCCACCAGCAAGAGTTGGTGGCCGCACTCTGAGGCCACCAAAAAATGTGTTGTGAGAACCCCTGATCTAGACTGTGCTCAACAAACTTTCTTTTGCACATCAGAGCAACTTTAAAGGGTGTATTGTTCAATATTCTAAAAGTGTACCTATCATGTCATCTCTGGGCATATGTACAAATCCAAATACGTAGCTTACTACTGAAAAAGAACAAAACAAAATGGACTCCTCTCATAACATGCACAATATAAGCCTTCCCCCCCTCCCCATGCCCAATCCATCACCCTGCAAAAAAGCCTGAGTGGAAAGATGAATTTTGCATAATGTTCTGAGGTTACCAAAAGAAGGGAATTCCAGAACAGAGTGTCCGGCATTGAAAATGTCAGCAGCATGCAAAATTCAAGTTTGGAGACCCCGATGAGAATCTCTCAGCTGCCCACAATGTCACTGCAGTATGTGGGGAATGCAAGGTGGTAATGGTGGTTAGAAGCTAAACCATACAGGCCTTTAGAAAGCAATACAAACACCTGGAATTGTACCTAGAAGTGAACAGGAAATCAGTGCAGTCTATGCAGCACTCATAATATGCTCCCTATGGCCAGCTGGACCACTGCAATTTGCTGCAGTTGGAACTTACAAAGGCGCTTCAAAGGATGCCCTGCACACCACACAGAACACTGCAATAATCCCATCTGGAGGTCAGAAAGACATGCCCATAGATAACGACTGCAGTTATTACACCAAGTGCAGACGAAAAAAGGCACTCTTGGCCAGCTCAATTCATAGCAATGAGGGACCCACGAGTGCTCCTTGATGGTGAATACTCCTGAAGAAGGGTGGACAAACATCCTTAAAATGGAGACATGCGTGATTTCTCAAAACAGCCTCATATCATCTTGTCTGGAGCCTCATCCAGTTCTCTCTACCCCAAGTGCCTATCTCAGGTAGGCACTGAGAAAGATGATGACAACACGGCAACTCAGCTTGTCATTGGCATAAACCACAGGAATGAGAACACAACCTTGCAAGAGATCACACTTGAGCTGTTACCAAGCAGTCTAGGATCTCAGAGGACAAACAGCACCAATCCAGGATCAAGAGTGAATCTGTCTATTGCACTCACTGTGTACTTAAAACTGGACTTAAAACTGTGTGCGGTTCATGGTCATAAAAGCAGCAGGTGGATCTAGAAGAGTCAGCATGGATACCTTACTAGAAAGTCAGTCACGGAAACTAGTGCCAGCTTCACACTATAGCTACACGTAAACCAGACAGACAGGGATCAATGAAATCTGAGGAGTCCAGACACTGCCAGAGTTCTCTTCACCACTGTGACCCAAGAACCACCTAATGCCAACTGACAAGGGGGAGCAGAGGGGTTGCAGAAATCTCGTCAGTCTGGTGTGTACATTCTAGTCTACCAAAGAATGTCATGGGAGGTCTCAAATGAAAGCCAGTGTCAGCTGGGTCATTAAAATTGTTGTGAATTCCACGTATAGATACAATGTAAAGAGTTATGTATATATACTGAAAATGTGGTTTTCATGTCTGTATCAAGGCATTAAGCAATAGTAAAGGTGCAAAATAGGTTTTCCTCCAGACAGGAGGGAAGGTGAGCAATGTCGCTCTGTTGGGATGTAAATCAAGCATTGTAAGCTAATACAATGGATGTCCATTTACACATGAAGTCCAACCTTAAGGAAGAGATGTGAAGTCAATAGGGAAGAAGCACACAGGAAAAAAAACCCAAATCACAGGGAGGAGTAGAGGGGGGTTTTGCTGGCTACGAGTAAAGAAAATCAACTTTGGGGGTATAGCTAGAAGGCAAATAAGACACAGCCTCACCCTGCACCTAGGAAGTAAATGGACAGCACATTTGTATTCATAAAAACGGGCTCTCAAGCAGCCTTGGTTGAAAACGCTGCAGAGGACTTTGGATCAGATAAACTTCTTTAGACAGGTTAACTTGTTAGTTAAGCTAGAGTGTTATGATTTTATTTCATATGTAACCGTTTGTTTCCAGTATTCCTACTCACTATCATTTGAATCTTTGATGATAAATTTATCCTTGTTTACATTATAAATATATCCAAGTGTGATATTAAGCAAAATGCTAATCCTGACTTGACTCTTACAAGTTGGTGTGTTCTGTTTGGGAACCTGGCAGTTCTGTGAGAAGCCAGCATGAGGCGCTGAATATCACAGGGGAACGCTTCAAAGGGACTCAGAGACTGGGGTGCACCTACTGTGACACTGCAAGGCAAAGTTAGGGCTGGCATAGCTCAGGGGATCGTGTTTGGGTGGGTAACAGGCTGGTGGTATTAGGAAGCTAACACCCAGATAGGCACAAGGAAAACTCTCTCCTCAAACTAGAGGTGGAGGGTAACAAGGTGACTCTCAGTCCGGTGTACCCAGAGAACCATCACAACCACTTTCTCAATAACTCTGCAAACTGTGAGCACTCCATGTTTTGTTTGAGGTCAAACATTTGGTAGCAAACAGATTAGAAAGAATTTAGTCGCACGAAACAGACTAATCTACAGAGCTTTAATCTCAAGTATCCCAATGAACAAATTAGCAACAAATCAGAATCCTTCAGCTACACAATTTAGACAAGGGATTTATCATCTGAATCCTCCAGTTCCACAATCGCATTGTGGAAACTGCTTGAATTTGCCATATAATACTACGACAGCGATTTGAAACTCTGCAATTTGCAAAATTTGTCAGCCTAGTCTACACAGTAAGCAACACAGATCAGTGATACTAGTGGTGGAGTATAGGAAGGATTGCTTGTGCCAGATAATGCTCTAATATCGGCTTAGCCATCTGGTAGGACAATTTAATTTTTGAGTGGAGAAACATTTTCATCATCATTTCAGTTAATGAAGTGAACTCTGCCCTCTACTCAGGCCGGTTTGCCTTTCTTATGCAAGAATCCAAACTGCAACACACACACACTCTCTCTCCTATGCGGGAGCTCAGTCCTCCAAAGCAGTCTGCTGATTTAGCAGACAAAGCTTCAGAAAGTTTCAAGAAAATCTGACAGGTTAGATAAAGAGATTTGTGCGCAAAGAAGCACCGAGTGCCGCTAGGAATATTCAAGCTGTTATCCAAGGAGACAAACCAAAGTACTTCATATCATCTTGTAGTTTGAATGCTGGCTGTAAGCCAAAAAAAGTAATAAAACACACTTAAATTCTTCTGATTATCCACTTAACTAGATCCCTTCTTGCTATTCTCTTTTACTTTTAGGATAACTGCAGTATTTATATTTCTTGCTATTTAATTGTGCCATCTTATTAGGGCAATGAAAGACCAGCGCTAGTTAACCCATGAAAGATTAATTCCTGTAAAGTTTTCAGCATATCTGACAGGAGAATCACTCAACCCGCAGGCCCAAGAGGCTAAGAAACCAATAGAACATCATAGTCAAATGGTACCTGCTCCCACTGACACCGTGGCCACAAAGCTAGCTCCTTCTCCTTCACAGCGATTGAGATCATCCTGGGATTCAGATTGATTTTGGAAGGGGAAGTACATAAGTAAAATATTAGGACTTCGATGGTGGAAAAACTTGCTACATCAACAGCACAAATAGCTCTTGCAGAACTATACCACACCTGGAAAGGGAGCTTTCAACTCCAAAGCCACCGCAGCTGAAAAATCATAGCCAGCAGAGCCTACTGCACTTAGCGAAGCAATTAATCAGTTTGTGACACATAATCCCAAGCACAGACCACCGAGGAGCTCTCATCCCACTTTGCATTCAAATACGGGGGAACAGAAAGGCAGAAAATCCAAACCACTGCAGACAGCATTCGCCACCCTGCTACCGTTACAGCCATTGAAATTCAAGAAATCCTGAGGCACATTCAAGTCACAACCTGCCCCCTGATGAAAGCCAGGGGGAAAAAAAGTTTTCATTAACATGAGGCTGTATTGTCTAGCAGCTGGAGCAATGGACTGTGTCTCAGGAGACCTGGATTCTATTCAAGGCTCTTCCATTGGCCTGCTGGTTGACCTGGGCACTGCACCTCCGTGCCTCATCTGTAAAATGGGGATAATGATACTGACCTCCTTAGTCAAGTGCTCTGAGATCTACAGATGGAAAAAGCTATGTAAGGGTTAGGTAATATTGTCACCAACGTGTCCTTCAGAGTCTCAGAACTGCAATAGCCTGCCCCAGTCCTCAAAAAACCAGCATGTGGTGCCGAAGGGCCTTTCCAACTACTGCTCCATCTTTAACCTCTAATTCCTACTCCAATTGGAAATGACTCAAGGCCAATACGTGAAAAAAATCTGCCAACATCCTGGATGTACATCAGAATTCTGCACAAAGAGTGCTCCAGTGGCACAGGAAGAGGACCTCTGCATAGCAATGGATACACGTCATGTTTCAATGCTCAGCTTTTTGGTAACTTTCTACACTCAGCCACAAGGTGTTACTGATCCATTTAGGTGACACAACAGGAGTAGATGGCACAGTAGCATAATGACAATCATTCCTCTCCTACCCGGACCCAGAGAGCAGTGATCAGTCACTGGCACCTTCTTCCCCAAGGGCCCACACACGTGGAGTTCAACATTTATTCCTCCCACCTCTCCAGCTCTTTCTCGTATGAGAGAGACCACTGGAGAAGCTGGAAGGTGCCACTGACTCAGCTGTGAGTTGTACAGTTAATTTACCACAGCTAAAACCAAGGCCATCGAGGATGTCACAATGCCACAAGAGATCAGCTCTTTAGTTGTAACTGAGAAGGGTTGGCTCAAACCAAATTGGAGTGATGCTGGTGAGATGGAGGAAATGCTCTGAAATAACAGCTGGGTCAATGTGCTCTTCTTCCAATGAAGATATCCCATCATCCAACCCCTATTTGTCAGAGAGGTGAGACGCCTCAAGGTCCTTTTCTTCTCATCTCCAAGCTTGAACCTTTTTCTATCTCCTTCTTCCAAGGAAACTCCATCCCTTCATCCAAGATCAGAATCCAGCCACCGCAATCCACGCATTCATCAGTTCAAGCTTGGATCACTGTATGTGGGACTAAATGTGGTAACAGTGCAGAGGCTCTCTAACTTGTGCAGATCATATCTGGTTGTCTCCTTTGTGAGGCAGGCCACTGTGAGCACATCACCCCATGCTTTGCTCCCTACATGAGCTCCCAGTCAGCTTCCAGCTTGTCAGTTCAAAGCCTTGTTCCTGATTTTCAAAGCCATCAACAAATCAGAACCCAGTTACATCAGCAATTGTATCTCCAATCATTCCTTTGGGACAATACACTTTACAAAACCCAGGACGAAGCACATTAGAGCTGGAGCCACAGCATTTAGCATTAAAGGGGGTTCTGTAGTAGCATGAATTTCCAGAGATCAGACTAATCCACCATCTGCCCACTTCCCTCTTTGAGGAAGTACACTCACATTACAAGCAAGATGATTTAAATACAATAAAACATTGCTTCCCAACAGAGGCCTCTAATCCTAATGGAAGGATTGAGGGAAAGAATAGACAAATTCCTTGAAGTTTACTAGGGACCTCACCCTAGTTTACTAGGGACTCTTGCTGATTTATTTTACCTGGGGAGCACTTAAATACTCTGGTGAGCGTTACTATAGAAACCTTAAAATAGTCAGGATCAACACTGGCACAGAGTAGCTTTCTTATTACCTCTGCAGTATTGGAGTACTGTCTCCATGGCACATTTCCTGTCTGTAGCCCATCGGATTCGAGCTGATCCAGTTATTTTGTTCTCTACAGGCCACCAGCCTTGCCAAAGATACACTTCATGGTGATTGTCAACAAGGAAGAGTGCTATATAGCCAAAGAAGATCCAAAAATACCAGAGATTTAGTCAATATATGTTTTACTAGGTTTCTCCATAAGATAAACTGCATAGCCTTGACTAAAATCAGCCTATTTTGGTTGGACAAATGAGACTCATCTTAGAGTCCATCAATGTCATTTGTTATCCATCCACAGGGATTTCTGTAAACCCAAGAAGCAAGGGGCTGAGCTCTGGTTCCCCACAAGAAACACTGTGCTTTCTTTAGTAATAGTTTGGGTACAAATACTGCTATTAATTAAATCTGAACAGACCCATACTTTACTCCTGGGGGAATTCTGTGCCACTGCACAATGCAGAATTTGTGCAGAATTAATGTTCTGTGCAGAATTTCCGGCTGCCATTAGGGACGGCTGGACCAGGCAGAGCCCAGCTTCCCACCTTGCAAATACAGGACAGGCGGAGGGGGAGCTGGAGGTGGGCACTGGGGAGAGGAGGTGCGGGTGTCTGGGCTGGGGGGTGCCCTGAGGCTGGACTCTGGGTGGGAGGGATGTGGGTGTCTGGCTTGCAGGGGCCCCATAGCTGGGCTCTGGGGGGGGGAGAGGGCATGGGAGTCTGGTCCCGCAACGGGGCTTTGTGAGGGAGGATGCAGAGAAACAGGAACTGGGTTGTCGTAGGGATTTCTTTAACTTTCTACTCCTGGGGGAATCTAGTGGTCAGAGGTATTCTGAAATAAATCACCAAAATAACTGAAACTGGTGTGATCATACAATATTATTTTGACAAAATATGAAGAATTTTAACGTATTGTGCGCAACATTTTTAGGTGCAGAATTCCCTCAGGAGTTCTGCTTACTGCATCCCAGTGCAAAGCAGTGTGGGACTATGCCTTTTCCCTCCCTACTTGCTTGTTGCATTAATACTTTTATAGGTCCCTATTGTTCAATAACTCCTGTCAGTACGTTTCTCTACTTACATGTTAGAATAACTTTATACTAGGGGTCTCTGTATTCGGGACATTTATTCCTGGATATCCTAGCTGGGATCAGTGCAGTATTTACATCAATAGTCTGCTTCTGTACCTGGCTGTGGGGCAGTGTAGAGATCCTCCTGCAGAAATGGCATGGAATTGACAACAGTGGGATCTCTTGCAGGATATATATATTCAGTGGCTGAGAAGTCTCCTGATGAACTGCTGAGGATGAACAGGCGGGGGGTGAAGTTAAACTTTCCAGGATCTAATAGAACAAAAGACAAAAATGTCTAGTACAGCAGGACAAAGTTAATTTGAAAAGCTGCATTTACGCTTGCTACATTACACTTTGACTTTTGAATAATCAGGAAAGGAGATTGGCAATGGCTGGGATAGAAAGCATTTTAGCTTTAGCCACCATTTTGAATCCAACCTTGGCTAGCAGTGACCAGCCATTTGAGGTATGTCCACACTGCAATTAGACTCCCACCACCTGAGTGGTACTCATGGGGTTCGGGTGAAGGGCCTACTTAACTGGGGTGTAGATGTTCAGGCTCAGGCTGCAGTCTGAGCCCTGGGGCCCTCCCATCTTACAGGGTCCTAGAGCCCGAAATTCTACACTGCAATTAAACAGCCCTGCAAGCCCAAGTCAGCTAGCATGAGCCAGCCATGGGTTTTTAATTGCAGTTTAGACATACCCTTGGTGGCTGACTGTTCTGTGGCTTTGTGAGACAGGCTTACTTCACATATCTACTACTTAACTGACAGATTTTCATATTGTAAAAATCTGTCCCACAACTACTATCTTTGTTGGCAGTTCCAGAAGAGGGGTCAATGATTAAACACAAAACCATCATCCAATCCCTCCAGAGGAGAACTGCAACATATTTGGTGGGCTAAGAGTTAACTGCTGCTCTGTTCTACATGTGTGTGGGGGGAGGACACTTCACTCTCCGGCCCCTTGCATCCCCAGACACCAATAGATTCACTTGTGTGTGGCATGAAGCATATTTTATTCTCCAGTGATTTCTTTACTTCACCAGGGCCCTGACTATTGCTAAAGTTTCACGTCAACAACGGAAATGTGTTCAACTAAAAAAAATAATGTATTTTATAGTCCTACAACACAGTAGCATGTAGGTGAAGATCACTGGACTGCAACACTACCTTGCAACATGCAATCATAGGCTTTTCGATCTCTCCTTCCTAATGCATCCCAGAATCCCAATGGCTCTGACCCTTCATCACATTCATGTATTGTCACCTTGCTGCTGCTGTGCAATCCAGCTTCCAATGGACATCTGCAATACAAAGAAGTGATGTGAACCCAATACCCTTACTTCCAACAACATACAGCTTCATGCACTTGTCAGCAACCCAAGCCAGTCCAAAGACTGACTCTCTGGACACTGGCACTTCCTTTTTGCCAGCCTAATCCACATGAAAATCAATACAGGAAACAACAATGTAAGGTCTGACATTTCAGTAATGGTATTTATTTGTACGACTGATCATATATACAGAGCATGAGAGAATGCTCATGTGAGCTCTTAACCAGTTCTTCAGTTTCTCCTTTCCATCCCCCATCAGTGCCTCTTGCAAGCTTCCTTCCCTAGCCTCGTCATACCCTCTCTCTCATAAGGCTTTTTCTTATCCTATCACCTCTGTTAGGTCATAATTGAATCTTTACTTTTAGATGCTTTTCGGTCTCCCATTCTTTTACAGGAATGGCAATTCAGTACTGCAAGAACAGTAAGTATATCTCACCCTATTGGGATTGTGTGAAAATCAGAATATGCACATAATGAACTAGGTGCCCTGTCCATTCCTCCTCTCCCAACACGCAGCCTTGTTGCAACCTCTTAACCCACTCCCGATCAGTGCTACTGGAGGGTTGCTGTTTTTTTTCCTGGCAGACAGCTACATTTAATAATCCAGCTACAGAATACAAATGTCTATAAGTCAGCTACTTACTGTTCTTTTATTTTATTCGCTGCTGTTCTTCCTACATCCTTTGTGTGAGACTGTGCTTTGCAGCCATGCCACAGATAGATAAGGGCTTTATTTATATTGAGGACAATCATAGACGTCCTGGACCTTAGGCTGCTGCAGTGACATGCTACTTCAAGTAAATTTCCTTCAATGGAAACTTCTCCTCGTACACAGTACAGCCTCCAGTCACCTGGAATGGGCACAAACAGGACGAAAACTTTATTACATTCTGGCAAAGTTACTTCTAATTCAAGATCTTTTAGGATAAATGGCAAGCACTGCATTGCATTACACAATCTTAAACTGTCACAAAGTGATAAAAGGAAATTCACAGTCAGTTTTATCACTGCTCCGTAACCCTCCCCCTTTTCTATTTAGGGTGAATAAAGGACCAATATACTAATGGTACCTTATCTTTTAATGTCATCTCCACTTGGTGAACTGCAATATTTAGGCGTATCAAGTCAAGTTCAGATTTATCCCAATACAATTGCAGCCTTTCCAAGCTGCCACTGGATTGAAAAGAATTTGCCTAGTGTTCACAGAATACACAGTAGGAATTGCAGTGCATGGTAAAAAGGTCACAGCAGCTTTGTTTTGTTTGAGTAATAGAAGTCCAAAATGACAGCATGCAAAACTGCAAGTTCATAATCAAATAATCATTTTTTGCCATGTAAAACAGAGAAGCATCTTAAAGCAGAGGGGACAATTTAAATGTATGTACAGCAAAATGAATTTGCTCCTGGGTTGACAAAACACATTTTAAGTTTAAGTGAGGAGTGAACTAAAATGAAAGCATGAGTATAAGCCCCGTGACAAAGATCATCTACAGAAGAAGCTCCACTATTCCCGTTGTTATAGAATGAGTACTAGTTTAGCTTTCATCTAAAATCCATTTTTTCCAGAAAAGGAGGACCATGAAGCAGAAAAAACATATCTAATAAGCGATTTACTTTGTGTATTTTCTTCTTCCTCTTCCCTTCTTCCAGCATGCACAACCATCCCTCCCTGGAAGCACTGCAGAAAGCATGGTGGTTCTTTTCCTTGAAGCACTTGTACCTAGAAATGGAGAGCACCACAATACCGAAACCACAGTAAATGAATTTAAAGATTGAGGAAAAACTGCCTCTTGGCAGAGTATTAAAAATAGTATAGTCCTGGCCACCCACAAGGGTGGTTTTTCTAATATGTTAAAACGCGGACTATTGTTTGAGCTGCCAAATACATCAACATTCAGTGGGACTCATACATGTTGTTCTGGTTAGGAACTGCATAACTAAGAGGAACATATATCCATGTTGCAGTGTTCAGCAATCTTAAATTTCAGAGGATAATTAGCACTGACTATATTGTAATTTAAATTGGTTTATTTTCAAACAGCATTGGAGTCCATTAATGGCAGGAGTCATCTTCTCAAAGAACTGAGACATTTTGAGACAATAGTTATATGGCAGCCCTATGAAGATTGTAAAAATCATATACAGACGCCCCCCTGGGTTACGCAAACCTGACTTACGCAAATCTGCATATAGGAAAAAGTTCCGTAAGCTAGAAATAGGAGGTTTTTGGGGGGGGTGGGGTTGCGTAATGGTCAGGTATACGTTTCCGACTTATGGAAAATTCGAGCTACGCAAGGCATTCCAGAACAGAATGCTTGCGTAAGTCAGGAAGCGTCTGTACAAATATGCTTTAATTTTGCTTAAAATGCTGGCTCTATGAAGCCTTAAAAAGTTTTGTCATTATTGAACTGACATTGCTGCTTATTAAACGGATAGGACAGACTGGTTTACAATCACTTGCACAGAATTTGGTATGGGAGGTGTCAAATGAGATCATGTCCTTTGCTCCCTTCACCCCATGCCTGCTCCCCAAGCTATGTCATTACAATACTTTGCAAATACAATTCAATTTTATGTCTTGGCCTGGCAGAAAATGCTTCTTATGGGGCTTAGCAGAATGGCTGGAGCTCTTCGGATACTTGTAGTGTGACAGAATATGAATTCCTTAATTGGATTCTGAACCTGAAGGCAGGGGATGTATCTACAAGTCATGCCTTTTCCTACAGCAGGGGGAAGGAGACAAGGAACATTCTTCCTCAGACTTCCCAGAAGGCAGATCTTGGAATTACATAATCCACAAAGAAGCAAATTTTTTAAAATGCTGGAATGTTGTTCTGCAAGGCCAAAGGGGACTTTGGGGGGGCTGTATATGTATATGTAGTGGCAATAGGTACGACTTCTGCGTTAGAAGGGAGCAAAAAAAAAAAATGATCCCCAAATCCCACCACCACATTTACTCACCAAACGTGGGCATTTGGAAAGTATTCGAATTTTTTACTACCGATTTCCCATAGCAGTTTCTACAGAGTGGATACGTCGGCAGCTCACCTGTGCTCCTCTCTCTTCATCAAGCTCCACAGTCATCAGTGCTGATGTGCCCTTCTCGCTCACTGTGGAGTGCCTGCCTTGCCAAAAGAAGTACACACACTTCTCTTTTCCAACAGCCCTTCCTTGCTGTTCTCCCTTTTGTCTGCTTCCAACTGCAAAACAAATGGCTCACGTTGAAGGAAAAAAGCTATTGCTAGCGTTATGGAGTGCACAGCCAGCCAGCTCAGTGATGTGAAATCCAGTGCAGCACTGACTACCCGCACAATCTGAGAAACATTAAGTCAAGCAGTGCAAGATGCATGTGCCAATCCTTCACAGGGACATCATCTGGTGGATGTAAAGCCGCACGCACAGACTCCACTGACTGGCCAAAGGCCTCCAAACCAGAAGAAGGATCATGTAATATAATTAACATCACTTGAGAGAATCAGACAACGTGGAATGGTGTAGCCAGTCATGTTACCAAACAACAAAAAAAAGCACAGCGTCTCATTTTCCATAATACACTGTTCTTTGGCAGCAAGAGATTAGCTGGCTGCTGAACGATATTAGAAACAGCAGCAGTTGAGACAGCTACAGGCAGAACACGAACATTCTTCTTGGTATAATTATATTAAAAAAGGAAACTGCAAGAGGATTCCAAGTTATGACAATCAGAGAACACTAAGTTAATAACTTACTTTAATGAAAAGAGTCTCGTGATTACTTGTAAAAGTTTCATTTTCCAATTAACTAAATGCTCCATGTTAGTCTGAGCAGAGGACTCGGAGCCAAGAATATTTTTTTTTAGAAAGACCTTTATTCATTATCTCAATATTACAATTAGTAATCAAAAGCATGTGTGAAGAAAGACAAGTTCTACATTAAAACCCTTGATGGAAAGCTTTACTTTAGTTAAAGAACACCTGAATAACCTGTGACACAATTAGGACAAGATTTTCAAAAACTGTTTAAAGTTAGTCTCCTAAATCTATTTTGACACCTACCAGACATTCAGAAGTGCTGAACAATCACTCTGAAAATCCAGGCCCTCTAAAGTCATCTCAAATTGGGCACCCAAAATCACTAGTTACTTGAAAATCTTGGCCTCAGTCTCCTCCTAAATCCTTCAAAACAGTGAAAGGCGGTGCCTCCTTTGACAAAACCAGCCCAACCGAGCAGATTTGTACTTTCAAACTATTTGCAAAGTGTAAGGAAAAAAACAACAACCCCAAATTCTTCAAGGAGTGAGAAGTTGGTTTTCTCTTGTTTTGTTTACATATGGAATCAGTTCATGGTTTCATGTTTAAGTCAGATAGTTTTCTATTCAAAAGTTTCTGCAACAAAGCATACATGTCTGGGTTTACTTCATCTACAGCTACTCTCAGATTCAAATTTCACACCCTTTTGTCCTCTAATTGGATTCTCTAGTATCTTGACTCCACAATCACACATTAATCTGCATTTTCTCACTACTTTTAAGAGCGAAGCCATATTTGTGCTGTGGCTGATTAGGGCTTGCCCCCTTGGAACACACTTTTCATTTGTGGGGCTGTTCATACTTTATTTACCAATGGGCCATCTCCTGTTCTGGAGTTCATTCCCCATTTTGAAAGTATGGAGTGAGGCACAGCCCTACCAGTCCCCTACCTAAACAAAGATCACCCTGAGTTGGTTGTTTGCTAGAGATCTGCCTAATCAATCAGTCTTTTAATTGGAGCACAGTTAAGAATTTTCAAATCAAGGCTGAAATGCATTGATGAGTGTTTGGAGAGCCAGCACAAAGAGATTCCTTCCCTCCTGGCACTTCGGCTTCACAGTCTAGCACAGACTTTTGCTTCCCCCTTGGTTCCTCTCTCCACTACCTGGAAAAGGCTTCACCTGGAACTAAACCTACATCTCTTGCAAGTCAGTTCAGAGCACTGCCACTAGTCCAGCTCCCTACCTGATTCAGTTCTACGTTAAAGAAGATTACAATTACTCTTGATATCATCACTCAAGCCATTTTGCAAACCAAAACTATGCGACTGCAATTTGGATGCAAGTAAGCTAATACATGGCAAACTGCTGTATGATGGCACAGATTACATTTTGGTGTGAGGAAGAGGAAAAACAGCAATGGTTTTACCAGGAATTCTACTTCATATCTTGCTTGCAAAGTTCGTTTAATGGCCACATGCTGTAAGTGAATTCCTGTCTTGTTTGCCTAGTGGGGTGCATCACATGCAAAGAAATTTAGCTCTGGATTTTGCTATAACATTAGCTGTTTTAGCCACAGACATCAGTATCTAGCATGAAGAAATTCAGTTGTTCACTAACCTGCAGTGCTCACCATGTACTTCCATTTAACCACATACGTGTCTCCCTCATGGAACTGTCCAATGCTTTGTTTAGGCAGCCTACTGTAATCAAATTCCAGGATGTGCCAGACATCCACGGAGGCAGTGATAATTTCAAACTGCCTCCCATCTTCTCCTTCAATAAATCCATAGCCACGGCCAATATTTATTCCATCCAAGACTGTGCCAACCGTAGTTTGGGGCACCGGTACCATTAGCATGACATCATATGGTTTAAAGTCAGACCTGGAGTCTTCCTGTGATAAGACATGTAACAGGTTGTTTCTTTTTGGTCTACGTTTAGATTTTTTTCTTCTTACCCAACGATTTAATGATAAACATACAAGGAGCAAATGTATGCGATACTTTGTGACACAGTGGTACTGTTTTCCTTTTGTACTAAAGCCAGTTTTGAAGCATTGATCAACCCCCCAAACATTAGTTGATTAAGAGCATGTATGTGGGTTTACCATCAATGATATTGTTCTAGTTGACATTTTAAAGACAGACTGATCAAGGAAGCAGTTTAGACCACTGAGTACAAAACTTACGTCTCTGCTGATGAATATCAGTCATTTATATGTTTTGAATTCAAAATTGTCTTCCCATTACAGACACACAAATCAAGTATTGAAAATACTCAGTACATTTATTTGCTCTACCTTCTGGTGAAGAGATTCACTCGAGTTCTTCTCATTGTGTTTCTTCAATTCTGTCCAATCAAGAAATTTTTCTTTGAACAATATGGTCTCATTATGTTCTGTGAGTCTGCCAAAGATAGCCCAGTCAGGACGCCCTTGTCCTTTTCTGTATTAGAAAAAACAAAAAACTGGATTAAATTACACACTGTAACATATATGCAAGAAATCAAATGGTTTAAACATCCCTGAGAAAAAACTCACGTTCAATACAGGTTTCTAAGTCTTTACTCTAGTTTGCAAATTATAAAGTTTGAAACTATTCAGATATCAAACATTTGCCAGTGACTTGATGTAGGATTTTAAAGGTGACCAGCAAAGGAAAGCAAACGGCTGTGTACCTTCTTCTTTGTACAAAGGCAGCCTGAAAGATTTCAACTCCCCGAATGTTTATTTGCCAATACACAGCTCCCCAGCTGGCACAACTTTACATGTTATATCATGCTGGCTCATGGCAACTAAAAGCCATTGTTTCCACAAAGAAAAATGGCAGCTGGCATTTACACACTGACCCAGTCTAAGGGAATTCAGTTGCATTAACTCCCAATAATGTATATCCCCAGTGTATCAATAAGAGAGCAAAAGTACTATAACAGCTGCAAGTTTGGTACCTTGGTATAAGGGGATTGCACTCTCCAGGGTCTAGAGGATTTATGTCACAATTGGCGTAGTCAAATGTTCCATTCCACAAATGTTTGGCCAGCTGGAATGCTACTTTTCTCTGTGCTAATGTGACTTCTTTCCCATGCCACACATATACTTCGCTGCCGAAATCAAAAACCAGAACCTAGAAATAATTACAGTAGTAATTTAACTGCAGGGAAAATATGCTCAGTTATACCAAAAACTCTTTAGTAGAACAATGGCCAGGTTGTGATATAATTAATGTAGCGAAACAAATACTTACAAATGTCCTATGTGACAAAAGGAGCCGACAATGAAATAGCAGCCACAGCATAGCATTTGGGTTTGACTTATGGGCCTGATTACTTGCATATTTGGTAAGCAAGTACAGTAACTCCTCACTTACCGTCCTCCCGCTTAACGTTGTTTCAAAGTTACGTCGCTGCTCAATTAGGGAACATTCTCGTTTAAAGTTGTGCAATGCTCCCTTATAACGTAATTTAGCTGCCTGCTCTGTCCACTGCTTGCAAGATTCTGTGGAAGAGCAGTGACTTTACAAGGGAGCATTGCACAAGTTCCTCTTCTCCGCCTTCCTCCCCCCCCCACAGCGCTTAGGACTTGGGGGGGAGGGGGAAAAGAGGAGCAGGGACGCGTTGTGCTCTGGAGAGGAGGTGGAGTGGGGGTGGGAAGGGGTGAACCTGGAATGGAGCGGGAACAGGAAGAGGCAGGCCTGGAGCATCCCCCAGCAAAGGCAGCGCCTGTTCTCCAGGGAAGCTGCCGCTGCAAAGGTGCTTCCTAGCATCCTTGCCTGCAGCGGGCTGTGCCTGTGTGGGGTAAGCCTGGGGCACTTCCCAACCACAGTACAGTACAGTACTGTACAATATATAATGCCTTTTGTCTGCCCCAAATTTTTTTCTTGGAACCTAACCCCCCACATTTACATTAAATCTTATGGGAAAATTGGATTTGTTTAACATTGTTTCACTTAAAGTTGCATTTTTCAGGAACAGAACTACAACATGAAGTGAGGAGTTACTGTACTAGGAATGCTACAGAGGAATTTGCTTACGAGGGAGGGAGTTCATGGGAGAACTGAAAGCTCTCACTGATCACAAAGCAATACTGACTTGTTCTAAGAAACTACTTTCAATTCCTCCTGGTTGGATGATGTGGCTGCAGTGAGAATTTACTGAGGGTGGAAAAGAGTTTTGGGAAGGGGAGATGAAAAAAAAGTTAGGACCATCTGGTTTAGACTTGGATGGACTGGAAGCAAAAGAACCCACCATGGACAAAAAGGGTTGGAAGTCTTTAAAAGTTGTCAGTGTTGAGATAATACATTCTAATTTTTCTTTACTTTCTTGGCACCAACGGCTCTGCAGATGGTCAGTCTCTGGCAGCGAAGGGTTTAAAGTATCAGAAGTACAAAGGACCTGATTTTCAGTAAGTGTGCAGATGTGTATTTGCAATTGTGTGCCTACAAACTTACTGAAAATCAGACCATCAATATCTTCCAGAGGAAGTGTTAAGTGTTCCAAATTCAAACTCCTAAATGTAACTTACTGTACCTCTTTGGACTGTAGCAGAGTACATCTTGGCATTTTCCCCCAGTAGTCATCATCAGGAATAAGTTTATCATCTACTAAACGATAGATGCAATTTGTTTCTATTATTGCAGCTTCGTACATTTCATCTTCCTCGGGGTTTCCAGCAGCTTGAAGAGAAAAAAAAAAATCATAAATACTCAATGTTCTAATATTAAAATTCTCTACATTGGAACAGTCAATTCAGCTATTTTACGATGATAAAACATCAGGGGCTGAAATGGTGAAAATATAAAATCTCTTACACTGGTAACTTGTCTGGCCACCGAGGAGTTTCCAGAAGTCTTTGGCAGCATGAGTATGGGTATTTATCCCTTCTTCTATGGTCTGTACATAAGAAGCTCTACAGCCGAGTTCCCTCTTTGTCTGAATTAAAGTTGCAAGTTCTGATGCCTAAGAGATTAACATAATTATCTGAATAGGATCGGTTAAGTCATTTGTGCACGTTCAGTCGAGGGAAAGTGCAGGAGTGAGAAAGGGGACAGCACGGTTGGTAACAGTGGTAATGGTCATTACTTCTCTTTTATTAAACACCAAGAAGCTAGAGAAAAATGACAACTACACCAGTGCTTTTATTTGTAATTCCAATGAGAACTGATCCTAATGAATGCAGAAACAGAAAGGACATCCTGCAATTCATACTATTTTTCTGTTTGAATACAAATCCCTTTCCTGAGGATTTCCTATTTTCTATTGTGGTTTTGCAACTTGCATGTCCCACGTCAGCTTCCAATAAATGCAGAGGTTAGGGGAATAAGATATATTTGCCTCCCACTGATTATCAATGATATGCTACTGTGCACATATTCCAGCACTGGACTATTCAGATAATTGGCATCAAACGTGATTATGTGAAAGGAAGAAATGGCCTGTGAGATCTCATTTTAGTGGACTAACCTTAGCTTTTTCTATGACGTTTGCAAACTCTCCTACCCAAAGGAAACAGTAATGTGGAGTTAACAACAGGAAACAGTCACCACTGTTCAGTGATGAAGCCCTTGGTTCAACTAATCTTGTTTGAACATGTCTTCTTCCTAAAATATAAAACCAGGATAATTATATTCCTAAAAATACTGCCATCAATCTTTGAAGACCTAATTATTTTGAATGAAAGACAGACTTGATCCCATTGCACTAATAATCCATTCCCCAAAGTCTTTCATTAGAAGAATGAATAAGGAACAACACAGGGTTCATACTTGGGGAAAACAATTTGTTTTCTTCTATTAACTGATATTTCTATATTGCCACTTGTTCCTGCCTTGACAATTTTAAACCCCACTGGAGAAAAAAAAAAGAATAATAAATGGCATAAAAAGCAGCCAAAATCCATAGCCTTTTCCATTTGTGAAACTACTTTATTGCCTTACTAGACAATCATATGATTTAAAGATTCTGACTTGCCAAACAAGTAGTATTTAGCAGAGATTAGGCTCAGTAACAATGTGTTGCAAGAACAATTGAAATGGCATTATGGTATTCTTACTGCAAGTGGAAAGTGGGTAGTAATGGGTACCAGAATAGAGGCAAATATTAGGGAGATAAAGCAAAAATTTAAATAAAACCCCACAGGACAGAAAAACAGAAATCCTGAAGTTTATCCTCTCCTCTTTCCTTACCAAAGCCGTGCCAGTCATCACCATGTTCATTTACGTGGCATGTTATATCCATGACTCATAACCTTACCTTGTTCTTGAATCTTTTAGGTTGTAAACTTTCCAGGGCAGGGGGTTCTTTGTCAATATAGTGGGGCTCCAATTTCTGGAGGAGCCTTTGGACATTACCATAATGAATACATATTGATAATATAAAACCTTCTTGCATACCTTTAATTTGCAACAGCATCAGTTTCTTGTATGGCACAGCACTGTTGTTGGAGTTTTGTTCAGTTAGATTGACACTTCGTAAACTGACGCTGCTGAAGTTTTCTTTGCTTGCTAAACCAGCAAGTGCTACTTCTGAGAAATTTGAGTTTGTAGACACTTACACACACAAAACAAAACAAAAAACCAAACAGGAGACACAAAAAGCAAAAAACAAAAACAAAAAAAAACACATTATGTTTCGTTTCTATATTTTATTAGATTTTTTTCTTGCATGGCTCATTTTCAGCTTTTTTTGTTGTTGCCACTGAAAAAGACAACAAAAAACAGGTTGAATTTAAATTTAACAGCTAGTCCAAAGACTCTGCTCGTCTTAATCATTAGGCAAGTTTCTAGATATCATCCCATAGTAAACTGTCAACGATCAGTTTACCAAACATATTTTATTTTCAGAAATTCCAACTTAAGAAATATCTTACTCAATATTTTGGGAAGTGCAGTGTACATTTGTGATGCAAATATAAATGATTAACAATGCTGAGAGAGAAGCCAAGACTAATTAGTTGCAATTCCCCTCAAATTTATCTCAGCCACTGTGATACAACAGGCATTTACACACTCCAAAGTCTCAGAGTCAGTTTATTATAAAGTTCTAAAAGAATCTCAATTCTTCACCATTAACGCCTATTTCTCAACCAAAACAAATGATTTCAGAAGTTTATAATTCAGATTAATGCTTCTCTTTACATTACATCACAATACTAGAGAGACAAGGTGGGTGAGCTAAGATCTTTCATTGGACCAACTTCTGTTGGTGAAAGAGACAAGCATCTGAGTACACAGAGCTCTTCTTCAGGTCTGGGAAAGGTACTCAGTGTCACAGCTAAATACAAGGTGGAACAGATTGTTTAGTATAACACTGCAAAGTACAATACTACACAGAATTTGTTTTAATCAATATAGGCAACATAAAGATTAGTTCTCTTCACTGCAGTGGCAAAGGGAAACTCTTAACCAATGCACTGTAATGATAGTTTGCCAAATAAACTTTGAAGAAACATTACACTACTGTGACTTGTTAATACTGTGGTTATCATGAGAACACAATGTCACTAATGCACTTCACTGCAAGTTCCTTCTGTAAGGAAGCGAATGGTTTGGAGTTACGAGGTCACTTTTGAATTCTTGAGGGATAATTATGGCCATGAGATTGAGGGAAATTTACAAGAATAAAAGTTGGTCTATTTCTGACAAACTAGACTTGCTCTCTTTTCCCAACAGAAGAATAATTTGTCATCATACTAAACATGCATTTTATCTGCTCCTTAGCTGCTAGTGGCATGTTCAGCCCCTCTCCTCCCAACTCGACCCAATCTCTCAAAAACTCAGTGTTGTTCTCTCTTCACTGGTTGAATAGACTGGAAAAGTTGGTATCAGAGTACTGAAGTCGGTAACCTTCCCTCAAGGTTCCCCCACTTCTTTCTTGTTCCACTGGGGTTCAATATTTTACCGATGTTCAGCCTTCTAACTGAAAACCTCTCAGAGAGTGTTATGCGTAGATTTTTTTTAGCCCTTCACTACTAGAAAGATACTGGCACATAGGAGCCGTGAAATTGACTTACTTTTTTCTACTTTCATTCGCTTTGACTCCATGAAGGCAATATTTAATCTTTGTTCGGTGTATTCATGAAGAATGTCCTCTCGTGCAGCCAGCAATTTCAGGGGGTTCCTTGAAGCCTGAGCTCTGCGCATAGGTCTCACGGCACGTTTGTGCTCTGCTACAGAAGAAGTTAACCTAAGCAGCAAATGAAAGTTTTATAATCTTCAGATGACATAATTGGTCTTAGTCAAAAGCCACTAATGATTACAGACTTGCTCTGTACTGGGATGATATTTAAAGCTAAAGTCAGCTCACTGATGCATGCGTAAGGGTATTCCAGAAATCCAGAGAAGAATTGGATGTGGCCACTGTTAAGAGACAGCTAAAAAAAAAATTTCTACAACTGAACATTTTGGCCAGCTCTGCATATCTGTGATTAAAGTTAGCCAACTCTGGGCAACGATTTGGTTAAGTTGGAAGGTTTCTCCTATTGGGGTAAAGACGGGAGGGGAGGGGAACGGTAAAAAGGGGAGACCAATGGCCATTTGTAAAACATCATGGAAAAATTTATATTTATTCATTCAGAACAGCGAAAGAGAAGGAGCTCACTTTGGTGCATAAGGATCAAAGATGGCATCAAAGTCCTCATCAAGCTCCAAAGGCACTGTGGAAGTTGGGCAATCCATGTGACGGTAAAATTTGGAAAAGGTTTCATCATCGTCCAGCTTCATCACCTCTTTCACCGATTTTCCTGTGACCGTTAGCACGGTTTCTTGCATCCCACCAACTGCAGATACAGATAAAAGAAAGATTCTCTTAAATACTATGCTGGGTTTCTGACCTTAAAGTTGTGTGTGGCAGTCTTTTGTTTTTCTGTGCATTTTTTTTTTAAATGAAATTTAAAACCTAGCCTAAGATGAGATAGCTTGACACAACGGTGATACGTGCAGGGCCTGTGGTGCTCAGTAGCATGGATTTCCTACACTAAAGAATGAAGGCCAAATTCTGCCATCCTCACCTAAAGTAATGTATCAGGGTTACTTGTAGGGAAAGACACTACTCAGGGTTAATAAGAGTGGCACAATCCAGATCTTATTTTAGTGCCTCATCACATTAAATTGCTCATTTTAACCTCCTCCAGTGAACACTAAACACTCTTATTTATTTCTGACATGCTTGACAAAATGCCAAATATGAGAATAAGGTCTTGGTCCCAAAACAAAGATGGGAAAACTTGAAATGTCTAGATGTGCGGACAACTTAGTTTATAATCAAAGACACCAAGTTATAAAGTGAATTATAAAAAGACACTATAAAAAGATTTTTAAAAATTACTTCAGTGAAGAGGGTGGGGAAGATGACCAATGCACTGGTTTGGTATTAGTAAGATTAAAACAATGAACCAGCATTGGAAGCCAGATTATCATAAGTAATGATAGGTTCTTATGCAAAGTCCGAAGTGGCAATACGATTTTATAATGTTATCTGGATAATTTGCTAGAAGCAGTTCTAAAATTTGTGCCAGGGTTTGCCAGGGCTGAGCCTTGGCACCTCTAAACTTGGCAATTCATAGCCCCGGCACCTCTGGGCTTATTGTATCAGTTATGAATGTAAAAAAATTGCTTGAGCCTTGGCATGTCTTTCATTACAAATTAAGCACTAACTAGAAGCAAGAATGTAATGGGGAAAGGATGTGGGGTGTGTGTGTGGGGATGAGACAGTACAAAAAAAGAATTACTATTTTAAAAAAGACTTTTTGTTGTCTACAAAACAAATAGAAGGTGGTGACTAACAAAATTTTGCAAAGACCGAATCATGAAAAAAGTGTACAACCTTTGCTATGGTCTTGGTGAAATGAACAATACAAGTACACAAAGTTCTGCTACCAGGTACTGTAACTAAAATACATTAACTGATTTGAAAAATCAGGTAGAGAGTCTATTACATTCTTAAATTACTCTTACTTACCTTTGTTATTCAGCCTTCCCAAGAATGTTTCCAGCTTGTCTAGCTTCATGTCTGATTCTAATTGCATATCAGGCCTGGCTTCTATTTCTAAGCAAAATGAAAATATTAAAAATAGTTACAGTGTGATTAAAGCACGTATAAAAGCTTCATCATAAGTTTCAGCTATTTTTGATTACCTACCTTCCAGAGGCTTTGAAACTGGAGTGGTAGACTTCAGCCTGTTACAGAAAGGGGATGCCACTGGAGTTATGGCAGTAGGTGATGCCAAGCCTGCAGAATAAGCAGAGTCTTTCAGAATGCCACATCCATTGTAAACTAGGAGGCTTTATTATTGCAAACTAATGCCTGTTAAAGTAACCTAGTGTGGGAAATGGGTTTTCTATTAAAACAACCCTTTGTGCTTATTTTAAAATTTATATGGTTTGGATTGTATGTACCATTTTGCATATCACTCAGACACTTGTAATGTTTTTGAGCAAAATAAATGATTTGCAGGGAATCTACTGAGCTCTTGCTCAGAACATAATCTATGGAAATAATCTTCACACATCTACTAAGCAAGGTAGCAAAAAGAAAGGCTTGAATTGTCAAGACAATTCCCTTCCCCATTCCCACCAGCAGCCGAAGTCCACGGGGCTCTGGGGCTTTCATATGCAAGTGTGGAGACAGGAGTTACAGGGGAAGCAAAGCAGTAGACGCAGATTCAGGAACTGCATCCTGTATATTTCAAGCCCCAGTCCCAATTCAATATGCACTTTAATAACTAGCACAAGTCTGACCAGAACAAATTAAACTCAGTACATAAATGTAGAACTTTTTTTTTAAATGAACATATGGAGATTCAGTAAGAAGTGATACTATTTGGGATTAAGGTTCGCCACATTAGTTGGGATAGTATATCACAACGCTGAATTGTATCCCTCACTCCTTAGCTTACACAGTGAAGAAGAAAAATCTTTATACCTTTTAAAAATGTAATGACTATTTTTCCATGTAGTAACTGGCTGTTAATTACTGAGGAACTCAGGTTTAAGTCTTGTTTTGGAAACTTTACTGTTTTCCTCAGATAACATAAATTGAAGCTGCATCAGTTTAACAACTCTTTTCATTATCTTTATATGAAAGACATCACCCTGGAGCAAGCCCTAGCATGCAGTAATTACCAAAACACTGAAGTGAATATAGAACACAATTGGGCAGCTTATTAATGAAGACCTATTTTGCTACTAATTAACGAGGCCTGAGCTAGGGGCAGATTTTAAAGTAGCCGGTAAAGCCTTTGGCCAATGGAGTATAGGTGAGAGAGTGCCTGGACTGATCACACAACTCCCCCTGCTGCTGGATGAACAAATCAGTGCAGAGAGGAGCTCCTGAGGGTGATAAACGTTCATTTGCCAATTTGGAGACACAAGAATCTTCAACCACAAAGTGATTAAGACTGAAGGGAAAAAAACAGTGATTTAATTTTGTATGTTTTCTTGCGTTTTTACCTTGCCATTTAATTTAAATCCGATCTTTGATAATTCCTTCATCTAGGCAAGACATAAATGGTGCATATATGTAAATAAAATCCAGCCCAGACTACTTCTAACCAGTACAAATGTCAGTGGCTCTCCAGCTTTCTCCACAACACTAACATCCACAGCAACTGAGCAGTTCCCCCTCCCCCGCAATTTTTTTCTCTGTTTTTTTGGTTTTGTTTTTAAAGAGCAACTGCTAGCCTCAAGCACTTAGGGATGTTTGGCTCACGCTCTCAGCCTTCAATCTGTGGCCCACTGAGCATTTGCTGAAAGTCCACAGAGAAATGGTAGTTCATATGGCACTGGCTCTCCGATTACCAGCAGCTAGAAATAAATATTTTCCTAATGTTACTTCTCCGTTAAACACCTAATGCAGTTCCCACAAGGATGTTACACAATCACAGATGGTAGGGTGTGTGGAGAAGGTCTGGGAGATCACAAATAGGACAAGGAAATGGCCAATGAGAAGGGCTGGGTGAAATTTTTCAGAAGAATAGTTTATTCAGCAAAAAAAATGCAGTTTTGGTTGAGCTGAAACAATTTACAAATTTGACACAAATTTGCTGAATAGTTTCAGCCAAAAAAATTTTTTTTTGGGGGGGGAGTAGAGGGGGGAGAGAAGGTGTCTTAGGCACCCTTCATAAAACAGGGGGAG
The DNA here is from genome assembly GCF_013100865.1 of Trachemys scripta elegans. Lineage (NCBI taxonomy): Eukaryota > Metazoa > Chordata > Testudines > Emydidae > Trachemys > Trachemys scripta. Next base: position 29,794,390 of record NC_048299.1, read on the forward strand.
GCGGTGGTACCTCCTTTATAACAGCTGGAGAGTGGTGGCGGCTGGCCGGGTGCCCAGATCCTGGGGACAGTGCAGCTGCCAGCAGCAGCAGTGCAGAAGTAGGGATGGCAATACCATACCGTGCCACCCTTGCTTACGTGGTGCTGCTGGTGGCAATGCCACCTTTGGAGCTGGGCAGCCGGCCTGTGGCTGCTGCTCTCCGGCGGCCCACCTCTGAAGGCACAGCTGAGAGCGGCAGCTGCTGGCCCTCTTCCTGGCTGTGAAGGCTGGTGGCTGCTGGCCGCTCAGCTGTGAGGGTAGCTCAGAGGTAGGGGTGGGAATCCTGTGACCCCCCCTCCCACAGTGGACTTCTGATCCCCTTTTGGGTTGTATTCCATAGTTTGAGAAACACTGTGTACTTTTACCCTATAGTATAAAAGTACAAAAAAGACCAGATTTCACGGTTTGTGATGCAATTTTCACAGCTGCAAATTTGGTTGACACCTACCTATATCTACATCTCCAGGACCTGACTTTTCCTTTCTACTCCTGCTCACTAAAGTCTTGTTCAGGCCCTAATTCTCTCCCCGCTTGAGGCTTGCAACCTTCTCTCTGGCCTTGATGTTTACAACTTTCCCCCTTAAATACATATAGAATGCTGCTACTAAAATAATTTTCCTGGTTTGTTAAGCGTACTATGGATATAACTAATGCTATGAGTTGGTGACGGATTCTGTGATTATATCTGACCTTCATGATTTCAGCCCTGCTAAAAGTTCTGGGTATGGTGCAGGAACTACTTGGTGAAATTTTACAGCTTGTGTGATGCAAAAGGTCAGACTAGATGATCATAATAATGGCCCCTTCTGGCTTATGAAATTAGCACTTTTTAAGACTAAGGGCAGAACTTTGAGTTTGACCCTACAAATTACTGTCCATGCCATAATTGAAACAGAAATATGAAAATATTAGAAATCTTATTCTGGTCTTCTAGCAGCTCTTCAGTGTGACAGTTTGCCTTTGCCATTGTGTGTTGAAAACCATCTGTCATGTCATTAAAGCACTAATTCTATGAATCAAGGAATTATCATTTTCAATCTTAGACCCTAGTGGAAAGAAGGAATATCATTTTATCTCCTGGTTCAAATGAATCTAAAGATTTCAGGAAGTTTGAAATGATCCCATGTAATTCAGTTATTTTTAAAATTAACATAGTCTAAATGAAACTTGAGTTGTCTACACAAGGAATCTACTGTGCGTTTTATTTTTTAAAGATACCATCATGCAGTATTTTACTTTTGGACCTAAAGTCCCTAGTGCAGGACTGGACAATTATGTCCAAAGCTAGAGAAGTTTGGAGGTTGCACCCCATCATCAACAGGTGGAACCTTCCAACCCTGCATTGTGAGAGTACTCCATAGTTTTGCTGTCAGTTACATTTTTGGCATAGAGATGAAGAGGTTCCTCTGGCTGCTCCAGTGAGCAAAAAACCAACAATAACGTTTAGCCCAGGCATTAGGGCACTCACCAGGGATGTACGAGACCTTGGTTCAATTCCCCGCTCTGTCTGATGTGGAGCAGGTCTCCCACCTCCCAGATGAGAACCCTAACCTCCAGCCTAAGGGTCACTCACGTTTTCTGGCTAGGTGACTATTCAAGTCCTTTATACCAAACAGAACTGCTTCAACAAGAGAGACTAAGGCCACGTCTTCACTACCCGCCGGATCGGTGGGTAGCAATCGATCTATTGGTGATTGACTTATCGCGTCTAGCGAAGACGCGATAAAAATCGATCCCTGATCGCTCTGCCATCGACTCCGGAAATGCACCGTGGCAAGAGGCGGAAGCGGAGTCGACAGCGGAGCGGCAGCGGTCGACTCGCCGCTGTCCTCACCGCCAGGTAAGTCGACCTAAAATACGCTATTCACGTAGCAGAAGTTGCATATCTTAGGTCGACCCACGCCCCCGTAGTGTAGACCTAGCCTGAGAGTGACACCAACACAGGCTGGCTGGCCCTTAATGGTCCAGCCTGTGACAGATCAGGTTGACTGGAGAACAGGTGGCTCAACCTATTTATTGGACCCACCAGGGGATTCTCATAAAGAGCTGGGTGAGTCCAGCTGGAGGGGGAAGTGCCTATTTTCTGGCAAAGAGCCTGAAAGGAGGCTGGGAAGCAGAGACGGGAAAAGAGCATACAGACTACCCCCAAGGTGAGCTGGAACCCTGAAGAGTGAAAGCCTGCTTGAACCCCTGAAAAAAGGGAAGAGCCTACTAGCCTCTGGGGGCACAGGAGAATGGGACTAGGCGTAGGGACAAGTTACAGTGGCCAAGGCATGCCTGCAGGAAGAGGTGGCCTGCTGAGCCCAAGTGGGCTGAATATTCCATCGTTTTGAGTATTTCTCCTGGACTTTTGTTAAAGGGATACAAAAACCCGCTGGTCCAGGTCAGCTGACTCAGGCTCACGGAGCTCAGGCTGCGGGACTAAAAATTGCTGCGTAGACGTTCAGGCTTGGGCTGGAGCCCAAGCTCTAGGATCCTCTTATCTTCACAGGGTCCCATAGCTCAGGGTCCAGCCCAAGCCTGAACATCTACACAACAGTTTTTAGTCCCGCACCTGAAGCTCGCTGACCCAGACTAGCCACAGTTGTGCCATGGGGCTTTTAATCCCTGTGTAGACATACCAGCTGACTCAGGCTTGGGTTGCAGGACTAGAATTGCTGTGTAGATGCACAGGCCTGGGCTGGACCCCTGTGGGGCCCTGGAAGGGGCAGGACTCTATGAAGTAGTTCGGCCGAGGGCCAGGAGACTTCTACAGATTGAGTAGGCTAAAGGACAGTAGGGGAAAACTGAAGTACAAGGTGCCACAGCTAGGCAGGAGGGGGATGTACCAGAGTAGCAACTTTGCCACAGACCCATGCTAGATGAGCCTATAGCACAGTGGTAAGGGCACTCTCCCGAAACATGGGAATGCCAAGTCCAAATCCCTCCTTTACTTTTACATTACAAAACTTCCCACAAACAGAAACAAAATGTTTCCTTTCGGGTCAAACAAAGTTTTCATTTGACCGAAACCTGAGTGTGTTGATTTTTCAGAACTGCCAATAAAAAACAAACAAACAAAAAAAATCAGTTATACGCCCAGCTCTGTCCCGGAGATCAGTTCTATTTTCTATTGCGATGTGGCCCGCTCTGTAATATGGTGACACACAGGAATGCTAATAAGAGTGATATTTCTGGCCCTGGTCACACAACATAGCGAGGACGGCAGAAAGTTAGCGTGGCACGGACCAGCATCTATTGACACCAGTGACTACCTTTCTAGGTCCACTGACTAAAGAGGGTGAGCCTTTCTTGATATTTTGACCTTTACATGGACAATCTGTACAGATCCCTATGCAATTTAGGATCAAAAACAAGGGTTTTGTGGTTGGCTGATTCTATGATGCTAAGATACCCCCAATTATTTGTTCTGTGCAGAAAATCTGATGTAAATCCTTCAGCTGATTATGGTATCTCAAGGATACCAGCATAACAGTAAAGTTACTGGTGAATTCTGTTTCATAGCCTAAATACAACTCATTTAAAAAAAAAAAATCAGTAGATATACATTTGCTAAATATTTTGAGAGATTCTTGCAAAAAGAAGCCAGTTACAGGTCAATAGCTAACTCTCTCAATTCTTAATGAGACAGAACTCTCATTTGACAATTGAAGTGCTATGTAATAAAGGGAAATCCAATTGTGCCCTCTGGGTAGGACTGGGGACAAAAATTGAACATTAGTATGAGTGTACAAACAATTTACTATTGAGCTTCATAATAACTGGATGCAACTGCAAACAATGCAGGACAAAATGACCAACAGAAGCACTCACTGGAAGTTACAACAAACAGCACAATGACATTTAGCTGAAGCTAAACAGTCCTCTCTTGCTAAACACGAATACCATTTCTGTTTAAGATTAGCCCTTTATTTTGACCAGATAGAGAAGCAGTGGCTTATTTATATGTGGATGATTTCTTTACAGACCTTTTTTTACCATTCGGCCAGCTACAGTGAATTGGGTAGAGTCATTGGCTGCTCCTTTACCCTTTGTCTTCCAGGCTTCTTCCCGAACAGTAATCAGGTGTTTTCTTTCTTCAATACTCATTTGACTCTCATGGCTATCTGCCACTTTCTGCTTTTTTGAGAAATGAAGAAATAGAGTTTAACTGCTGTAAACTCTGCAATACGTAACAATGAACAGGAGAAACATTTCAACCACTATCCTTTAAATTGAGAGAAAAGCGATACATGTTACAAAGGGACATCCATAGATGCTACAGCTCAAGGACCCTGCACCTTAAAAAGCTTTATAGTTTTGCTATCCTATTACAGTAGTAAGATGAAATTTCAGTCAATGGCATATCTTGGTTCAGGAAATTGACATCATTCACTCACTGCAATTAGCCTAGCTTTAATAAAAATAAACAAATTGATTAATAATGTTAAAACTTTAGGTGATTTAAATTTTCTAAATTATTGTACTGCTGAGATATTTTCTGGTAATCTGTTTGACTGATTTCTGTGAGAAGCTTCCACATAGGAATTCCTAAGTAGCATAGTGGATTATAAATAGAATTTTTAACCTCCGAGTTTAATGATTTTTAATTCAGTCTCTAGCTGTACATTCTCCAAACCGGCTTAGCAGCCTTGTCTCTAAAGGCTGATCACTTTGGGATCTGCGCCAGCTTGTTCTTTTTGAATAATTTTATTCTGTGATCATTCAAATGCCTTTTGTCTCACCCACATGGAGCTTTTGCCAGTTTGCTTTAAGAGAGACATTCAATAGCGTCAGTGATTAGAAACAGTTATGAGCAGGAACTATTTCAGTGCCCTCCATCCATACAGGAAACTGGGGAAGAAGGTACATTAAGTAGGAAAAAAAGCCACCATAAATTTCTCCCTCCTCTTAGCTGAGTCAGATCAGAGAATCAGTTCAGTTTCTACAAATCAGTTACCTTAAAAAGAAGCTAACATTTTTTGGATTTGTGTTATATAGAAATCATGAACAGGACACACCAAAGAACAGCATTGCCAACCATCAATTTTATTGCAACTCTTAAGCTATTTGGTGCTTTTCTTAGAAACCCAGCTGCTGTAATCAAACAATGGCATGAGAACATCAGCTTTCATTTAATTTTTTTTTCTAGCCCTCACAATTACAGAGAAAAGCTTGAAAACTTGAAATGAATGCACCCTACAGGCTCTGAAACCAGAAAGAAAATAGAAAGACCCAATTTATATAGCTATATCTATATCTTTAAAAAAAAATCATGTTTTAAAAAAGAGCCTGACTCATGATTTTTGAATGCTTGAGTTGACAATACTGAATGAATTAAACACAGTTCAATACTTTTAAGGGACCAGGAGCGTGACTATAGAGGCAGGTAGACAGGGAAGGAATTCAATGTAACTAAGAATTTATCTGAAAAGATAAAGAATCATCCACCAGTAGCAAGAGGAATTACAGAATAAGAAGCAGCTAACACAAGGATTGGAAGTTCCCTCTTTCCCCAGCTGTTTGTGCCTCTTCCACAGACCTCTGCACAATTATGTTTGTTTGGAGTTCAATAGAAATGTTAACTGGCTGGGCAGCCAGACATTTTGACATCAAGAAATATGACAACTTAGATAAAATATTCAGAGTGTGGTCCAATCTTTTCAATGTTGTGGGCCAGATGCTAGTTTTGGGGCACCTTGGTGGGTCACATACAAAAATATAATTCCAGAGTTTAGAATCAGATTTTTATTAAGGTCATGATTTATTTTAGCCATAGAAAAACATTAAAATAAAATGAATCTATCAGAGAATAGCACATCTCAGTGAGAACACTGAGGAATTTTTTTCCCCTTGCACTACAGTTCCAATGTCACTATCAATAGTCTTAGTGGCAAGCCAGAGACAGCAGCAAGGGTGTCACTCTCCAACATCTTGCGATGTTTTGACTTCACATGTTATTTCATGACAGAATGTGCTTTTGCAAATGTCTGTGCTTCCCAATATTGAGCACAGCTTCAGCACAAGAAGCCTTTGAACTAGGGACAAGTTTCCAGAAGTTTTCATATACTCCATTCTTCTTTGAAAGAAACCAAGGATAAATCTGCCGTTCACACAGCTGTAGGTAAAGATCTTGTGGTTGCTGCTCAACTGGTACCTCCACTGGATTGCTGAACAGTTGAATGCTGGATCTCAGACTCAAAATCTGCAAATCTGGTGCTGAACTCTGCTGAGATAGCCAATATAATTGTCAAGAAGCTGCGAAAACCAGCAACAACAGTCTCAGTTGAGAGATCCTTGCGTGATGGAAAATGGGTGATGCCATTCCTCTGAAGAGTCCAAGTTTTCTGTGGAAAAATGGCCCATAAAAGTGTAGAAATATTCTGATCTCTACCTTGCTGCCAAAGACTGAGTGAATTGAGATGAGCTGGTTACATCTGTTAAGAAGGCCAGTGAGCATAGAAATGCTCAGTCTTCCAACTACTCTTGACACTGGGCAGCGTTGCTTACATTTTCTTCTTTCAGAACAGCAAGAATCTCCTTTCTGAGTGAAAAAAAATGTTGCAGGTACTGCCCCCCATTCAACCACTGAACTTGTGACCGGAGATGCAAATCCCACATTCTGAATTCAACTCCTCAAGGAAGCAGATACATTTCTTGTGCCTGTGTGCTCTGTTTCCTCCATGGATGATGTTGACTGTTTGTATTACACTGGTCATCACACCACTAATTTTAACAGATTTCCCACAAACTGCCTTCATTTCCAATTCCATTTTCTCTCAGCAAACCTACAAATCCACTTTTAGTGCACAAGCCACAACTGGCAGTATCTGTGACAACACAGCAGCACTGTTGGAAGCCACCATATTTGCTCATAGCAGAAACAAGTAAATATCTGCCCCCTTTGTACTGCACTTGTTTGGAACTAGCTCCAGTAACTATTAATGCATGAAGAAATCTTCATCAATGCTTCAGATGAAAAGCAATAACTGTCTGGTATCACCGACGTCAGTACTCTTGTCTAGAGCTAATCTAATGAAAAGCACTTACAATTTTCACCAACTGTCTTCAATTTTGAGGACACAGGATCATTCATGTCATTTACTCTCCTAGCTACAGTTTGCTGAGGCAATGACACTCAAAATTCTTTGTCATTTTTCCATTCCCAATGGATGAGCCAGCTTGATAGCATACATTTTTACCACATCACCATCCTTAAAAAGCTTTTTAGATTTCACTAGCTCAAGGCACACCTCGTAAGAGGCAGCCAGACTTGAAGTTAGTACAGCTGCAGGTTTCATCAGTATGTTTCTCTGCTTTTGAAGTTTGCTTTTCAAGTCCTTAACTAGAGCGGCAAGTGACTCTCCAGGGTACTCACATTTTGCCTTGTGAAGTGTGTTGTAATGTCAACTGATATTGTACTCCTTCAACACAGCTATCACTTTCAAGTGCATGAGACATTGTGGTTATCCATTACATTCAATGAACAAGTTGTCTTCTTCCCATTTACCTTGAAATGCTTCGTTTTCTGCATTCACTTTTCTTTTATTGCTAGAAGCCATTACAGTTACTTGCTCCCTTCCACTTGAGAGAAACTGGTCAGTCCTCACTATCTGAGACTGAGTGCTACAGGAGACCGGGCTCTAGGTGTGGGTATCGGAGGAAGGGCCGTTTACGGCTACCTTTACTCTCCTGCTGCTGCAGCTCACCAGCTATCTTCCTTCACCTTCTGCTACTACACTGAAGTGCTGTTCTTTACTGCGTGTGCTGGCGGAAGACCGTCTCTACAACATTGTATCCCGTGCATGGCATGACATATCCCGTATAGTGCTTGCGAGGTCATGCTTCATGGAGGATGCCATTTTGTCTCCATACGTTGATTGTGCTGCAGAGCACCATTTCACTCACTGTGCAAATGCTCTGTTTCAGACAGCTGCCGCTGCGGGAGAGGCCAGTATACTTTACAAACTATAAGAAACATTTCATCCCCCACAGGAAGTGCAGCTACCTCTGGAGTGAATTGTTGGTTTCCTAGATCACAGCAACATTCCATAGGAGATCTGGACAGGAAATGAATAGTGATCCTACTGAAACCACAAGGGGGATTTTATATGCAAAGTGAATACTGAAGTTATATTTTGGCAAGAACTCTGGCATTAACACAACCTTATTTATGTGGGAAAAAATCAAGTGGCTTTTTGGAAAAAAACACAAAAAACCCCCAAGTGATTTAATTTTGGCTGAAGGATTGCACCTGTGCTTCTTGGCTACTGAAAATTCAGAAGGGCAGAAACAGGAATGCTTATGGATCAGTGTACTGACAAACTTCAAGAGGTGGGTAGTGGTGAGTTTAGACTACCACATCAGACAAGGGACCAGGATAAGCACCTCCTTAAACGTTTATCCATAATGTGTAGAAAGAAAAATGTCATTGGGGATTTCAACCTGGGGGACATATGTTGGAGGTTTCATTTTTCCTCTGGTCAAATATCTTTGGAGTTTCTAAAATTATAGTTGATAATTTTCCAACACAAGAAATATTGCAACCAACTTGGGGTAATTCCATATTCAACCTCATTCTGATGGAGAAAGTTTAATTGATTATTGAACTAAAAACTGTTGGTTACACATATGAAAGTGTTCATGATCTGATTTTATATACTATCTGCAAACAGAATATAGTATCAACCAGTAATATATACACACACACAATCTTAAAAAAAAAAAAAAAAGCCAGTTTCCCAAAGCTGAAAACTATTATATGAGTGGGAGGAAATATTTAAACATAAAAATGTGAACCATAATTGGGAATTAATGTTTTTAGAGGCCCAAATAAGACAATTCCAGGCATGGAAGACGACTTCTTTGGTTAAAAACAGCCTGGTGAAAAGGGGAGACGAAGACAGCAACAGAAAAGAAAAAATATCTAACAAATGGAAAAATGGAGAAGCTTATAGCAATGAGTACAAATCAGTATTTATGAAATACAGACAACTGATAAGGTAAGCTAAAGATATCAATGAAAAATCTTCAGCCAGTAGGGTTAAAAACAATAAGACATTCTTTAAAATATACCTGGAACAAATTAAATTCTAGCAATGGTATAGATCCAACTGTAGATGAGGATAATGAAATTATCCATCAGGATGCAGAAAAGGTAAAATATTCAATAAATATTTCTTTTTTGTATTAAAAAAAGCAGAATCATGTATTCAAATCTTCCAGTAATAATGAAACAATTTCTGTTTTATCACTAACGAGGGAGGATGTTAAACACCAACTATTAAACATTTTTTAAATTGGCATGTAGAACTTATTGTTTTTGATGAGATCACAAGTTTGCCTGATGAAGGTAATTGTGTGGACATAATATACTTAACGCTTCTGTAAGCCATTTGACATGCATGATCTTCTTAAAAAGTTAGCACTATACAAAAGTCAACGCAGCACATATTATATAGATTTAAAACTGTTTAACAGATAGATTGTAATAAATAAAAAATAATTGTAAATGGGAAGTAGTTATTCAATGGCGGTATTTCTAGTGGGTTGCTGTAGGAATCTGTTCTTGGCCCATAATGAGGAGACAGGTCATTTACATTGACTGGCCTTGATTGCTTGGTAAGGAGGACTCATTTGAGTAACAGTCAAATGCATGATCACAGATCTAGGAACCAAGAACAGGATGGGGGACTGTATCCTTAAAAACAGTGTCTCTGGAAAAGACTTAGAGGTCATGGTAGATAAATAATGAAGCATGAGTTCACAGCATGCTGCTGTACTTAAAACAGCTAACACAATCCTGGGATGTATAAATGGGGAAGTATGAGTAGGAAGGTACCCTAATCTGTATAAGGGATTAGTGAGACCACTGCTGGAAAATTGTGTCCTGTTCTAGTGTTCACACTTCAAAAAGGATGTTGACAAATTGGAAATGGTTCATAAAAGAGCTATGAGAATGATTTGACATCTGGGAAATATGCCTTATGATGAGAGATAAAGCAGCTCAATCTATTTAGTTTATTCAAGAGACGTTTACAAGATGACTTGATCATGATATACAAGTACCTTCATGGGAAGAGACTTTAGATATCGGGGACTCTAACAGAAAAAGGCATAATGTGACCCAATGGTTGAAGCTGAAACTAGTCAAATTCTGACTTAAAAATAAGGTAAAAATTTTAACAGTGAGGGCAGTTAACTATTTGAACAACTACATGGAGATATGGTGGATTCTCTATCATTTGAAGGTTTTAAAGCAAGACTGTATATGTTCCTAAAAGATATGCTCTAGCTCAGAATACAAGTTACAGGCTTGAAGCAGGAACTACTAAATGAGGCAGAACCTCCTGTGGAGGTTAGACTAGATGATCATGATGGTCTCTTCTGCATTAAAATCTATAGCAGCACAGTTCCAGAACATATTGTGCTTCGACATCTATTCAGTACCAATTCAGAGGAAGGAATGGCTTACAACTAAGTAAATGCGCCACTTCCTGCAACACTGGATTTTCCCATCCACATCATGTCTCTCCTTGCCTTATGAGATCACAACCCAAGGTGATATGGCTGCATGTATGTTTGAATGCAAGAGATAAGAGAATTAATGGATTGTAGTTAAAGATGGCAACCTCTAGGATTGTCTCTGTCTGAAAGGAAGAGACCGAATGAAGAGATGAGAAACATCAAAATGTAGTTTTCAAAAGAACAAGAACTTCCTTTAAACTGTATGCTGTGAATTATGCAGAGGAGTAGGAAGAAAGGTGCTAGTTTAGCTTGTAAAGCAGAGAACAGCAGGAACAGAGCTTCCAAAATACGTAGTGCACGAGAGAAAGCCAATGGATTTAAAAATTGGAGGGTGGGAGAGGATTACAATTTAGGAATTATTTTTGTTTCCTATGCGACTTTATAGTAACCTAGCCCTTTTTCCTGTTCACAAATGGTCTCTGTAAACAAAAGACCATTTTTATTAGATTGTTTGCTATTTGAAGTTATTTGATTAATGTTTTGTGCAGACACCATGCAGACTGCCCTTGCAGCAGTTTGTGTATACCTTGAAAATTTAATATTACCAGTCCAATATCTGAACAGAATTACATGTACTTAAGGTGTAGCTTAGTGGTTTGAGCATTGGCCTGCTAAACTCACGGTTGTGAGTTCAATCCTTGAGGGGGCCATTTAGGGATCTGGGGCAAAAATCTGTCTGGTGATTGGTCCTGCTTTGAGCAGGGGGTTCGACTAGATGACCGCCTGAGGTCCCTTCCAACCCTGATATTCTGTGATTCTAAAGGTTAATGTATCTGTTACCTTATTAGATGACCTCTTTTTTTTTTTTTTTTTTTTTTTTTTTTTTTTACAAACTATGAATTTAATGTAGTCACAAAACTAGTTTTAGCAAATTTCAGCTGCAGGGCCAGAATTAGAGGTTTTATTTTGGGTAAACCATTGGTACAGACAAAACTTCATTCATACAAATAGTCATGAAAAGCTAATAAAAGTGGTATGGGCTGTGATCAATGTGAAGCTTTATTTAGAAACTCCAGAAGTGTGTGGACAGTTTCTGATTTGTTCTATCGGTTATTACAACCCATACCACTTTTATTAGCTTTTCATGACTATTTGTATGAATGAAGTTTTGTCTGTACCAATGGTTTACCCAATATATCTTACTCAAAGGCATGCAGCCATACTACAACCATATATTTTAAGTATGACAATCACAGCACATGCTGCAACTAGTATATAATCTGGAGAAAAGCTCAAAGGTTTTCCTATAATGCTTCAACCATAGATCCGTGCTGGGAGGTAGAGGACAGGGTGATGATATAAAACAAGATCAGAGCTGCCAGATCGGCTCAGACCTTCAAATTAATTGTTCTTGCTCCTTCTTTCACTTTCTTTCAGATTTCTTTTAACTCTATTTTATATATTCAGTCCTCCTTCCCCACCCTCCCACACCCATTTTTCGCTTATCTCTTCTGAAGGAGGGCTGGTATTCTGGTTCTGCTCACTCTGACTGCTGTACTAAGCTGGTTAAATAAGAGGCTGAGAGAAAGTGAATTACTTTAAAAGCCCTCATTAACTATTAACTGCTTTTAAATTAGTTCTTTAAAACTTGTTTAGAATATGGACCTGGAATTCCTTTATATAGACATATTTTGCAATGTCACGTGACACACTCCTAACATTTACTAGAACAGCAAAAGAATGCTGTTACCAACCAAAGCATCCATTTGGTCATGCTAATTTGCTTTGGGAATGTGTCTTGAAATCATTTTATTTTCTGTCTAACTCCTCCTTCAACTAAAACAGGAAGTTTATGCAATATTTCACCTTCCATCTCCAAGGATGCCGTTCATCAAAGACCAGGGGGCTTGATTCTTTCAAACTAGAACTACTGACCTTAAAGGAAGAGAAACAGAAGAGTGAGGAAAGACAGGAGAGGCAGAAAACAGAAGCAGGACGTGCCAACCTTAACAAAATCTTTTAGAACAAAAGAGTAGTGAATGCAACGCAAGAAAAACATCTCTGGAGGAAACCAGAGAATGAAATAAAAACCATCTACGACAGACTGCTTTGTTCATTTAATGAATTGAAATGTGATCAGTTTTTTAATATTATATATTTTTCATAGAAACTGAATTCAAAAGAGGCAGGATGCACTGCAGTTATTGTAAGAAGCAAAAATGCATAGCATTTAGGAACTACTCCATTCATAATCCTATTTAGTGAGTTTCTAATGATCCATGGCACTAACATCCTTGGGCAGATTGTATTTAGCCTGATTTAATTTATCATCTATAATCTAAAAGATAAATGCAATTTTTAGAGATGTAGTTTAATAAAAATACTAATGGAATTTAAGTTGGTGGAAAGTACGTAGTATAGGGACTTCTTATGGTACATTTCTTTAGAGAAGTATTTAGTAGGCAGAATATATAGTAGTTTCCCACATAACTAAGTACTCTTTAAGTGATCAGGAATTCCAACAACCATGTAAAAGTGTGCAAGCTTTTGCTCACCTGATGAATAGGTACAAAAGGATGAAATTTATGGGCAACAGGTATAGCAGGAGAATAAGTAGAAGCATAGACAGGTTCCTATGGTAGGGGCAAAAGCATAGCAAGAGAATTAGAGGGGGAAAGGAAATTATTTGTCAGACAATGGAGGAAAAATCAAGTGATTTCTTAAAAAATTATGTATCAATTCCAACCCTAATCTTTTAGAAACATTTTCCCTACTGAAAAGTCAGTGCAAGAAAAAGTTTCACATAACAGCATGTTTACCACAGCCATTTCATGCAGTAATTAAACCAATTAGTGACAATATTGCCGCAATTTGATGTGAAACTGAGCTGCACGCACAGGAGAAACATTTTTCACACTCAGATGTTTTTAATGGTCTCTGCTTTCATGATCCATTAAATTACTGAAGCATGTCTATCGCAACATAGATATTTCCACTGGAAGTGCCCTCAGCCCTTACTGGAATAAGGAACCATGTATCTTCCAGATAAAATCAAGCAAAGTTTTCTAAAACTTGAATACAAATTGGAAAGATGTCTGGAGGGAAAAACTAACACCCAGCACCCAGCAAAAGCGAATTCACTACTTTAGCCAAAGTTTAGAATAACTCCTAACAGTACAGTCAGGCTTACCCAAAGCTGATTAGACACGGTATTATCATCTGTAATTCCTCCTTCTTCCTACATGTTAAAACAAACAGGAAACATTGCACAGAAGGTTGGAAACGTGCAGTTCAATAGAGAGCACCTCACTCACATTCCAGCGACTAGTGCTTCAGATACAATGAGAACTATGTACATGCACATCCACTAGATGCTATGTATACAGAACTTTATCTCCTGCTACCAAAACAAGAGACAAATTATTTGTCTGGAGGCACACATGCTTTTTTATTTTATTATTATTTTTTTTAAAGGGCTTACCCCATCAGGGTTTTACAAGCATCATCCTCAGAGTAATTCTGAATCATGACAACGGTAAACAAATGCTTTTAGCAATGTAACAGATTACAGTACAAGTTTGCAGGAACGTGCTGTGGGAACGAAACATTTCAAACTTGATTCAGTTTTAAAACTACTGCAGCATAGTTGGGGGAAAAAATCATACACTAATCTGGGACGCTAAGTAGATTTACACTTAAAATGGCTATGACGTAGGAATTTTCATTCCAGTAAAATTTTGTGCTTTTGATGCTAGAAAGCGTTTTGTGTTTTTATTTTTCGTGGGAAACAACCCACCAATCCCCTGAAAACCAATGACCTATTACCCAACCTGATAGACTGATACAACAACATACTAAATCCAATCTGTTATATCTCTAAATAATTTGGATTCCGTATGTCAAGGCACTTCATCTTTTTATCAGGCTGGGAACTATGTAGACAATCTACTAGTATACAGGGTACTCTATAAATTGTATGAATAGGCTCCACAGTACACATGAAGAACTAAAAATCCTCACATCAAATTTCAACATGAAATAAACAAATACAGAATACACTAGGATAGTTTATTTTAAAAAAATGTTTATTTTTCTTTTTGTAAACCGTAACTCTTCCTGAGCTTATCAAGCTCCTCCATTTTATCATTTCTTCTCTATATTATTCCTTCATCTGAGGACATGAGGGCAAGTTCTTCTGGAACTGTATGTCTCTTCAAAGTTTTAAACTACACGTAAATTAGTGGAACATTTATAAGAAACTTCATTTCTGGAGTATTGGAAAGATCTGATCTGTAGGCAACTAACTGCCTATTGATAATTTAAGCATTTTGATTAAAATGTATTGACTGTACACAGTGCACCCATTCTAATTTGTGGAATTTGAATCTGACTACCTGCATGGTTTATTTTTTTAAAAGGCTTTTGACAAACTCCACAACTTACATGTTTACACACCATGCGACAATAATCAAGTCCTCTAAAGCAAGGTTAGTAAGTTGTGCCATACGCTCTTTAAAACTACATCCAAGCATGTTAATCAATAAAATTGGACAAATTAGTAGCATTTGGAAAATCCATGTCTTATTCTGAATAAGAACAAGCATGTGCCATGAATGTAACTTATTCCCTGCTGTTGAGACATGATTCTAGTAAGCAAAGACTGTATTCTTTACTAGTTCAAAGCTTAGCGGTCAATAAAACTCCTGTACTCTTGCAAATCCAACAATAGAGAGACTGCACACTTTTTAAAAGGAGAATGTGAGCTATACCCAACACACAGATGTTTTGTAGAGTGAAGTACTGTTTTGTGGTCTTCCAGAATCGGGACAGTTTTACTGTAACTGCCATTTTGGCTTCAAGGCCAGTTAGTAACATTTACAGTCGATTCTAATGGAAGACAGTAAGGTTAAAAGTGATTTCAAAACTTTACAGAGTCAGACAGTATTCTAGGGATCTGTAATACCTTTAGAAACACAAACTACTTCTAGTGAAACTTTAACGTTTAAATTGCTTTGTGCACCAGCATCACTGATGTCAGTATAGTTCAAGGAATTATCAAATGCTGCAGTACAAGTAAGATTGCCACAAAGTCAGATTTTTGTACTGTGTCTTCATTCAGGTAGGCTCAGGATTCATCAGTAGCTTTGTAGGAGTGATAAACCTTCAACATAGCGCCTGCCTATTTTGAGGCTAATACTGTGCAACTCCAGAACACTCAATTTTTCCTGGGGACAAGTTGCTAGTGTGATCACATCCAGGCCTAAACACACTTCAAGGCACTTCATTTTGGCCTGGTGTTGAACTAAGTCCTAGCACTAGGAATGATATGCTCATTGATGGCTGCTCGGGAGCCATCTGCAAGAATCAGGGGGTAGCCGTGTTAGTCTGTATCTACAAAAACAACAAAGAGTCTGGTGGCACCTTAAAGACTAACAGATTTATTTGGGCATAAGCTTTCGTGTGTAAAAACCTCACTTCTTCGGATGCATATGAGGTTTTTACTCACGAAAGCTTATGCCCAAATAAATCTGTTACTCTTTAAGGTGCCACCAGACTCTTTGTATCTGCAAGAATGTTATTTTTGGATTTACACTACCTTGGCTACTTTAAGTTCATTGGTGATTCTCTTAAATTGCTTTCATCTGGAGGATGTTACTAGTGTGACCTTAAAGGTGGTGAAATGTAGACTGAACAGTTACACTGTGAGATCAAATTAAGTCTGCTTTATCAACCATGCAAAGCACTGCATCTTTTAAAAATAGTCTACCGGAGAAAAATACAGCCATGAATGGTTCTTTGATTCTTTTCTTAGTCTTATTGTGCAGGTAACAGATGTTTCAGACACATTCACTTATGATTCAGGTGCTCGAGAATACACAAAAAAGGTTATTTCAGTAAGGACAGATTGATCACCAACCCTACCCTTACTCATATACTGATGGGAATAGGACATATATTCTACTATTGGCTGGGTACCTGCATTGACTAAATAATAAAAACAACATTTTATTATTAACTAATGAGACAAAGATTCTTGACCCAACTGATAAAGAGCATATTATAAGTAAGACAAAAAAAACACTAGTCTGAAGGTTACTGGTGGCCCTGGCTACCCACTAGCAGCCAGGACTATATAAAGGTACTCATAAAGAGAAGTACTTCATGGGTATTCTAATATTTGTACTTTACCAACTAAACCTTGGTTCCATCAGAACTACTGAAAATGCTTTTCTGTGCATGAAGACAGCAAAAGGCCACCCAAAGATTTAAAAGTTCTTTCTCATTAGAAAATCCCTAAACTTAAAACCATTTTATATTAAATAGCAAGAAATAATCATATAAATTAAATAGTTAAGCTGAAACCTGTTCTTGATTTTGTGAACATGTGAAATCCAAATGTTTCAGAAATTATTTAACCTCCCTCAAAATCTTAAAAGCCCATTTACTTCTTGGTAATCTGCTGATGAAAATAACTCTGCCCAATGCTGAAAATACTAAGGCAGCAGACAGTCAACAAGACAACTTCTCATTTAAGAGCTCTTGTGACAGAGAATTTTTTTTAAAACAAACCCTGAAGCAAGTTAAGGATGGCTGTAATCCTACAAGCTGTAGCAATTAGCCAATGTTAGGCATGCTTGTCTAGTTTGATGCATCTCCAATGCAGTAGTGTTTCGAGAGGAATACTTTTTCCTATCATAGGAAGCTTTACCTTCTTCTTGAACAACTGCTCAGCTTCTTGCAGTTGTGTGCTACGCTCAGTGATGGACACCTTCCCATACTCCTGCTTTTTGTTAAGCCTGCTTTTCCAGCTTTCTTCACCACTCTTCTTCAACAGCGCCAGCCTAAGAAGGAAAAATATGCCAACCATGTAGATTTCAACATTACCCAGGAAAGCTGTCTGCATCATTTCAAGAATGTTTTGGTCAGGACATTTTTAAGTAAGCCTCTGACTAGGCTTCTAAATGTGTTCCCATTAGTCTAGGCACATGAAACTCAAAAAAACACATATACAGGGCTTGTCTACACGCTGAGTTACTGCATGGCAAACCAAGGTGTGAATCTTCAGGATACCAACTTGCCCTACGGACACTGCTACGGTGCAGTGAAATTCCCACAGTACAGCTTAGTCCAGTAGGGCACTACGCTGCACTTCAGGACATTCGCTGTGCTGCAGCAGTGTTTACACAGGACATTAGTGAGTGGCAAACTGACGTGCTGTAGATTCACAGGTTGGCTTGCCATGTAATTGAGCCCAAAGCCTGAAGACAAAATATTAAAGATGTTATTTGGACATTTTGTATTTTACACTTGACAATGTATTAAAGAGATTTTTAGGTTCTCTGAAATGCAATAAGGAGGCAAGTTTGTCCAGCAGCCACTCATTTCCCTAGTTTTTCAGTCAGTACCTGGCCTAAGACACTGGAAATTTCAAGGTAAGCACCTAGGAAATAGGGAGTATTTCATATGTATCTTAGTGCTATCACAGTCGCATGTAAGCAATAGTAACTAATCATATTTCAGCAGTTGCATTTAAGTTTGTCCAGCTTTAAAAGATTCAACTGCTTTGAGAGATATTCTTTAGGCCTTGTCTACACTACAGGGAAAAGTCAATCTAAGCTACGCAATTTGAGTTACGTAAATAGCCTAACTCAAGTCAACATAGCTTAGATCTACTTACCGCAGGGGTCCACACTTCACGATGTCGATGGGAGATGCTCTCCTGTCGACCCCCCTTACTTTTCTCCATCCAGTGGAGTACAGGAGTTGACGGGAGAGTGATCTGCGGTCGATTTAGCAGGTCTTCACTAGACCCGCTAAATTGACCACTGATGCATCGATCACTGCGCGTCGATCCTCTGTTAAGTATAGACAAGCCCTTACATTTAAAATGGAGAACACCAGCAGAACCAGTTTTCTTTCAAACTACTACATTTACTCGTGTGCAACCACCTCTGGCTGAAGTATGAAGAGGTGCTGACTGTCACTGGAGGGCATAGGGTCTAGCTCTATTCTACTGGAAGGGGAACTGCATAGAGGAATCTCTGAAGACACTAGGGGACAACGAGAAGTAAAAAGGAGGGGAAAATATGGGAAAATCCCAGATTTCTACCCTAGCTGACCAAAAGTACATTAATGTGAAGTTTGTAGCTTTCAGAAAGTAAGGATTTTATGGGACATTAAAAATATGCCATCAGTTGTGCTTATCCAAGTGCCAGGACTTGCCTTCCCCCAGGCTCCCTTCCTTCAGCACCCACTAAGTAAGTTTGGCTTTTCAGATCCTTCACATGAAGGACATGCTGTTACAAATGAAGAATACAGAGGGCTCCTGATCTCTGATCATGTTACAGCAAGTTCAGCAGTTTAAACTTTTATTGTCTAATTTGAACCATAAAATGCGGTGGCTTGTTGGTTTTTAAAATGAGATGATTACGGTTACTCCCCACATCAAACTTGCCTGCCAACTACGCAGGGAAGGAAGGAAAAAGTCTGAGAATAACTGCATCGAGAGAGGAATCATTCCCACTGAAGTAGAAAACTATGCCACATATTTAGGTGCCTGAAAATGCATTTAGGAACCAAACTTTAGGTTCCTGTTTCTGAAAACCTTGACTTGGGTGTCCAGACTCGAGGGTCCACATTATTATCTGTATGACCACAGCACCTAGGAGATGTAGTCAAGGACACCATCATGCTAGGTGCTGTACAGACATAGGACAGTCCTTATGTTTTATTTCAACATGTCATTGGGTTTTGACAATGAGCTTATAAACACTCCTATTTCCACACAGATGCTTAAATGTTATCCCATACAGCAGTTTCCTAAATCAAAATGAACAAACTGAAGCCACGTACACATTTCTAAAGGAAAGGCCAACACTTTTTACACACAGATTCTACTGCTAAATTCTCAATATTCTGCTCATTAAAACAGATTGCTCCAGATCAAAAAAGCACACGATTACTGTACAGTACAAAACAGTCATAATTTTCTACTGTAATTGTGTTGCAAATAAAAGTAGAACCTGAGAAAATTCATTAAATACACTACCACAAAAGGTACCTAAAATTTGCATTTAGAGTGACTTGCTTCCTTAATTACTTCTTGTCACTCAGTTGGCACTTTTAAAATTAGATTACCATGTTCTCTTTATGGTAACTGTGATTCACCGTTGTCTGCTTTACAAGTCTAGTGTCAGACAGATGAGCTGCATGTTTTCACTTTTAGTTGTTTGACAAGTAAAGAATCTGGTCATTAGCACATATGTAGCTTTTAAAAAACAATCCCAAATAAATGATCCTGTGTACACTATGACCTTAGAAAGGAGTATATGCAGAGATCTTCAAAAAGAGAAACCTAATTACCGTTCTTTAATTGACAGTGTTTTGCTGGGTGCGTCCAGGGTGTCCTCGGTTGTTTCTGTTTTGTTGTCTCCAGCAGCAAACAGCTCACAGGGGTTCTTATAGAATTTTTCCTCTAGTTGTTCAGAAGCCTCCTGCTGTCTATAGGATACCACCGTTACTGCCTGTGTTGCCGTCGTGCCAAGTTCAGAAGTAGGCTCAACATGGTCTGCGTATTGAGAAGTGCAGAATTAGCACTTACTGCTGTAACCAAACATTTCTTATATTATTAACCAGGAACCAGCCGATTTGCTATTTATCATTCAGATCATACATTACCTTAACTAACAAGAATTTTCTAGCTAAATTATTTTACTAGAATTAAGAATTCAAAAAGAACCATTACCCCAGGGGTAGTGTGCTCACTATAAAATCTCAGCCTTGCAGTGACTAAAAAGGGCTGTAAGGTCCCCTTCATTTGAAGAAAACAGAACTCATGCTCCAGCTCCCATATCAAGAGAAACAACGGGAGGAGAGAGAAGGGACCAAGATGGGAAAGGAAGAGAGAAAACCAAGGAAGTGGAAGAGGCAATGGTAGGGAGGCAGGGGGAACAAGAAAGGGGAGAGAAAATGAATTGTAGGTAAGTGGATATGGAGTGAAAGTGCATATTAGGGCATCTGTAAGAAAAAGAGGGGTTTTACAAAAGAATGCATCAACAAAATAGCTTGTGGGAAAAAAATCTCTTTACAACCATGTACAATGGGAAAACCCAGTACTGAAGAACCACCCATTAGGATGATATGGAGTACCTTCCTTTTCTTTTTGAAAACCTGACAGGCACGCTATAGCTCTGAGGTACAAAGGAACAGGAATAATTGCTCCTATTCTAGTGCTCTCTCTTCCCAATACTGTCTGGGAAATTAACTGTGCAGAATGCATGCTGGGTGTGAATAGTAAAGAGGCCCTTCCGGCATTTTTGTTTTCGGAGATGAGTTTCACTTATAGTGAAGTTAAAGAACAAATTCAGAGAGAAGACAACACATTAACAATGCAGGGGCCAAATTTTCCCCATTAATAAAACAGAAGCAAATAAATTTAAATCTAAGAATCTCCTACAATTCAAACAATAATATAGGCAGATTTTGTGTAATTACTAGAGTGTTATTGATTGCATTGATCATGTGCCAAGAAGCCATTTAAGTAGGGACAGGCAAACTTATTTTATCTAATACTGAATCCACACAAACATCATTGGTTTAAAAGTTCTACTACTTTGAATACGACTGGTTTTACATATCACTTTGAAGAGACAAGAGGAGAGGGGCAAGAGAAAATGTAAGGAAAATAAGTTATGTTTGCATATTGTACTTTGTATATGTAAAGGGAAAGTTTAGAAAAAGATTTGTCAAGGTGGGAAACTGTTTCTGTCCTTGTCTCATTTAAATTAAGATCGTTAAAAGCAACATTTTTCTTCTGCATAGTACAGTTTCAAAGTTGTATTAGCTCTATGCTCAGTTGTAAACTTTTGAAAGAACAACCATAATGTTCTGTTCAGAGTGACGAACATTTCAGAGTTAGGAACAACCTTCATTCCCAAGTGTTCATAACGCTGAGGTTCTACTGTATGTACAGATATTGAACATAGGTCACCATTTTGGGATTGATTAGCTGTTTGCTGGGGGTGGGGAGTAAGGGGTTCTACCCCCAATACAAAGCACTATTTTTTCCTCACTAAGACAAAGCCTTATTTGATTACTAAAATCACCTTTGAAGACCAATGAGTTTTAAAAGTTTTTTTTAAAAGAAAAGGGGGCCTGGGTGCTGAAACTAAAGAAACCCAGATGGTTGCCAAAACCTCAAACTCCACAAGATTTGTTCATCACTTTTTTTTAAAAAGGCTTAAAGATAAACAACTAATTTTCTATTTTGGTAAATGATCACACTAGGAGGCTAGAAAAAGCTCCAGCTTATGTCAGACATCCACAATGAAAACAACTATTTACTGTACCTCTCAGCAAGGTCTTGCTTTTCAAGACACTCTCCAACTCCATTTTTTCCTCCAAGAACAGTCCTTCTTTGACTTCCTGTTTACCCTGCAGGACAGTATCAGAAACAAATTCCTTCTGTTCCGCAGGCTGTAAAAGTCCTTGTTGGGTAAACAATTCCATACTGCTCTTTCTTGGGAAAGTGTATTTTGTCTCTTTGTGGTAGTCCTCTGTTTTACTAAGAACAGGATGTGTGGTTACTTCTTCAAAAGAACTGTACTTTTTGACATCATTATCTTCATATGCTAAGAATCTGTTTGTCTCTCCCTCTTCATGCTCCCTCGATGCTCGTTTGCTTTCCATTACTTCCACTGACGGCTGCCAATGTTCTGTTTTCAGTATGCCTTTTACTGGAGTGTCTGCATTTTCTACTGAAGAGTGGACTCTCAAATCTGGTTTACTGGTAGCACTTACACTTTCATCAACTGTTGACTTTGCACGCAGATCCCCAGCATACATTGGAGAAATCACAGACGCCATAGTTGACACTGATGTTACAACAGTAGGTGACAAGAGAGTAATTTTTCCACTTTCATTTTGTACCTATATATAATAAAACCATTACTGAAAAAAATGTGACCTAAACAAAGCTCGAATAATAATTCACAAGTACAGGTTTATAAGCAGCTTATAAGTTCTTAAGGGCAAGGAATGTGTGCCTGTGCAAGTGTATGGTTCTATCTAAATATATATAGTGGGAACAGATGATGAAGGCATGAATCGTGTCCTTACAATTTGGCTTGGGGACATAATACATAATAGCACGTAAACAAGAAACAACTCCATAGGTAATCAAAATGCCAGCATCTTCAGTAGCATGCTGTTTCTCTTCCCCTCATAATTGAGGAAAAAGCACACGTCTTTCTCCATGCAAGTGACCACAAGACACTGACATGAGACCATTATTGGAAAACGTTTGGAACATCAAAGTTTGCCTTTTGTTAATCCCCTGTGCTACAAATC
The DNA here is from genome assembly GCF_013100865.1 of Trachemys scripta elegans. Lineage (NCBI taxonomy): Eukaryota > Metazoa > Chordata > Testudines > Emydidae > Trachemys > Trachemys scripta. The sequence continues at coordinate 29,817,223 of NC_048299.1, forward strand.
AGTGTGTTTGCATCTTCAGTAATATAAAGGTTGAACCCTCCTTCCCCCCCTTGCAAATACTTAATTTGCTCTGAAAACTGTTACATGACTTGGCCTTTATAACATGCCATGTTTTCGATCTTTTCTATCATCTAGTTTGTTATACTATTGTTTGAGAGACTAAACATTCCATGTGAAACTGAAATAAAAGGGCTTAATTGTGTCTGCCCAGAAAAGAATAAAGCTGCACAGGAGTTGACACAAGTCACTTTTATATGAGGGACATTAGTCATTTAAGGTCCGGCACTAGACCTATTAAGTGTACAGTATGCAAAGGGAGTTGTCTGGTTCCACGCAGAAGGAAGAAACTGCCTTTAAAAATATAAAATGCTTGAGCAAATTCCATAACGCCACAGAAGAAGTGGAACCCTAAGTGAGATGATTTTAGATGAAACCAGGGGTAGGCAACCTATGGCATGCGTGCCGAAGGTGGCACGCGAGCTGATTTTCAGTGGCATTCACACTGCCCAGGTCCTGGCCACCAGTCTGGGGGGCTCTGCATTTTAATTTAATTTTAAATGAAGCTTCTTAAACATTTTAAAACCTTATTTACTTTACATACAACAATAGTTTAGTTATATATTATAGACTTATAGAAAGAGACCTTCTAAAAACATTAAAATGTATTATTGGCACGCCACTTCTGAAAGGTTGCCGACCCCTGGATTAAACCAAAATGGAAAGCAAGGCTGATGTCACTGAACTTTCTTGGAGACTCCCAGAGAAAGGAAGAGGTTCACAGGTTCTCAAAAGCTAAACTATGCAGCGAGTCACCAGATATAGAGGCTGAGGAGAACAACAACAAGACAGGGCTTTAAGCTTTAATTGGTAGATCTTAACTACTTTGTAATTAGGTTCTCGTATGCAGCAGATTTTATTTTAGCTCCTTTTTTAGTAATGCATATGCAGTGCTTATTTTGCACAATCTTCTCTGTTGTGTGTTTTGTCCTAGTGCAACTAAATCCTAGTCCCCCGCAACTACACAGTTCACTACTGGCTCATCTGTTCAAAAGGTATTTAAACCATAGTGTGTTCATTACAGGTAAACGTGTTAGTCCTCCTTAGCTGGGATAAAGACGAGACCAAAGATCACAGCCCCAGTGCCTAAAGAGTTTCCATGTTTTAAGATCAAGTTCAGCAAGCAAAAAGTTTTGCAGATTATAATACACGGCCATCACAGACTTCCCTCCCACATGCTCCAGTCCAATCTATTCCTCAGATTCCCACACCATCACTGTCAGGAAAGGTGTCAGGCGGCTCTGTGTTCACATGGTGGGTCTATAACATGAATGGAAGTGGAATTCAAGCATGCAGCAGGGAAGTCTGACAGAGTTTTAAAAGCTCTCAAATTTTTGCGGTTAGTGAAAGTGTGGATAAATGAGTGAACATGGCCATTTTGTGAAGTGAGAAAAAGGGGGCGTGATCAGTGAGGAAAGGGTGTAGACTTCTTAACAATCACCATGCTGTCCAAGAATCAAGAACAAGCACCTTATTTAAACTCAAATTGATGTAAAATACCTAGAAATGTACCTTGCACCCTTGAATTGCCTGACACCTTCAAGTGATTTCATTCTCAATGTGGTAATACTAAGCAGGTGACATTTCTGCTGCCTTTCCTGCTAGCCTTCCTGGACTGCAGTGTGGCCATTCTGTACTCACACCTCTGCAGTAAAGGGAGTTCCTCTGCAATTCAGTGGCTGGTATAAGGTCCAAGGCAGAAAATGTCCATTGCACAGCAGATAAACACCACTGCACTAATCACCCCAGTACACAGTTTAATTTGCCACTGCAGGGAAAATCAGAGTTGATGAACACTCTCTCTGCCTTTGGAGATCTTATCAACATCTCCATAGAGAGAAAAAAATGCAGAAACCACCAAGAATAGTGTTCCAACAAATAAGAGGAGAGCACACTGGCTGCAAAGGAGTGTAGAAAACATTAATAAAGAAATGTGCATAAACAAGGGCTCCAAAGAACTCTCAACAAATTTTAGGCACATTGTGCTTCAGGGTTTGCTTCACTTCAGCCTGGAAAATTGTTCTGACATGAAGGGCTTAGTCTAATAGAACATCTTTTCTTGTTTGCACTATGAAAGGTACAACAAGGTATGAATTTTCAGGCCAGCAAGAGCTGCTATTCTTAAATTGCCAGTTAAAAGAATACAACTAGATTAAGAGTTTACAGGATGTTATTCCCTTGTGCCAGGAGCTTGCTTCCTGACAACCTTTTTCCTGTAAGCAGAAGTACATGCCATAACCTCTGTTGTCAGTCACAGCCGACCTCTGCTCACAACTATTAAGGAAGCTCACATTGAAATTGAACTTAGCCTGTTTTATAGTGAAAAGTTAAAGTTGGAAGTACCTGCTCAACTTCTCCAAGCGTGACTGGCTGTGTCTGGTAACGAGCGTTCATTCGCCTATGTCTAATGTCCCCTCTGCTCCGTGGAGAGATGGTCTTCGATACTGGTTGAGCCAATTTATTAAACAAGGCCATCTTTTCTGCTAAGCTGAGGGTGGAGGAGTCTGGCTCGCCAGACTGATCTTGCTCGACTGCTTCTTTGATTTCTTCTTTAGCTAAAGTCTTTTGGTGCGCGGATGCCTGTAAACTGAGACAGTAGAACTAAACATTAATTAAAAAAACTCTTTGTAGGAGTTTATGGTTTAATATTTTAACTTGATATAAAGCCAAGAGAACTGCACACAAAGCATTAACAGCCAATGTAAAACTGTGTAAAACATTGGCATCACGCATTTTGATTAAACAGCTGCAGACTTAAAAAAATTAAGAGTTAATTTCTTGATAGATTTATTTGGCTGGGGCAAAACATCTTGTTTAAAGGCAACACAAGAGTTGCAGTTTACACTTCAAAAAGTATACTTATTACCCAAAAGTTATTAGTTTCCTTTATACAACTTGATAGGACTGCAATTTCTGCACACTCAGAATTTGAGCTAATATAGATCTCTAGAACTCTGCTTTGGTCATTTTGAGTGGAATTATGTATAGTAATTTTGAAGTCCTTTGCAGTATTTTAGTGGCAATTTGATCAACATTGACAGCATATAGGTTTATGTTTGTTCATATAGGCATAATTGTACTCGTCTCTGTATACCTCATTTCACTGAAACTAGTTACAGATCAAAGTTCTAAAGTGTTTTGATATTTAATTATTTTTCTATAATGTATTCTGTAAATACAGCGTGCTGTATTTATCTATATCAACAAAAAATCATTCTATGAACTAAATGCAATTATAGCAAACAGGAATTTATGCTTACACCTATAGATGGTGCAATTTCTTATCCTTCCATTAATTCTGCAAGCTAAAAATATATATTGAGAAATACAAATCGGGATGTACTACTTGTGAAATCAGACACCACTAGCTTTGGTATTTTCATTTTAGAGACACAATGCACTTAAAAAAAAAATTAAAAAGCAAGGAGGGGTTTTGCTAGGATTTCAACATGCAAGTTCATGTCTTCCATATAGGAAACATGTATGCTCTAGAACAAATAGTTAACTGTGGTTAGAAAGTTCCTAAGTCAAATGCTTAACAAGCAAAAAGATTTAACGTTTTACCATGCAGAAAACTAAATGAAGTTACATGTATCTTTAAAACATTCTTAAAATAAATGTCATTGACTTGTTTGACACATGAGGCATTCAAGGATTGTAAGATGCATCTGCTATCTAGGACCCTTGTGCTCCATGTAACATGCAGGTTTCTCCCCCCCACCCCCAGTACCTGGTAGGTTGTACAGTGCTCTTAACTACAGTGGGACTAGGTATTCTTGTCACTACAGTGTGGGTATTCACAGTACGTGAAGCAGGGGTAGGTTCACTTTAAAAAGAATTGCCAAGGGAGGGAAAATTCACAAGGAGAGAGAAGAAAAAAGCATTAAGAAAAGCATTGTATGAAGTGTTAACAGAAACAATATCAAACAGCAATGTTTAACAACTACAAGTTATCTGCTGTGATCTTTAAAAAGCATTAAGAAAAGCATTGTATGAAGTGTTAACAGAAACAATATCAAACAGAAATGTTTAACAACTACAAGTTATCTGCTGTGATCTTTTGCAAAATAATGCCAGGAACTAAAACCTTAAGACACAGATTCTCTCTCTAGAGTTTGCTGGTTTCTCACAAGATAAACCAGTTTTCAAATTCTAGTAATTAGCTATGTTCATGTATTCTTTTCTGACAACTGGCTTGCTCTTGCATTTTTCAGAGGGGTTACAGGATGCGTGAATAGAGAAGATAAGAAATTTATTTTCAAAACATACATATGAGATTTATTGAGTTTGTAGGTTTTCTCCAATACAAATATGCTCCATAACACATTGTGTGGACCTCCTCAAGGCAGAAATCTGTTTCACTTGGCTTACAAACCAATGTTGTAATTAATTTCTCCCCTCAAATATATTACTTCTCAAGCCTTTCGCCAGATTATAGTTCATGCTGCTCTGCAACCCCTGCTCCCGAAAACAATCTCTATGTGGCCACTCCCCATACGTTTCTCAAGGAAGTTGGTTCCGAACAACCTTTTTCCTGACTACCAAGCTGTAAACACCACATGTATGAAATTTAATCTCTGAACTAATGCCAAGGCACATAAGTGGAACTTACGTAGCCGCAATGACCACCTCTTCGGTAGTAACTGGTTGGGTGCGTGATCTATCCTGCATACGCCGCAATCTTCTCTCTATTGCTGAATTTCTTGAACGTGGTTTAGGAATATTTTTTCCTTCAAATGATTTTTCCATTTCCTAGGATCAGATACATGTCAGTATCAATAACTCAGAGGAAGAAATTACTGAAGCAAATGTTTGTTTGGCTTTCCTTGATGCCAGGTGTCAAGTTTTTTGGATGGACTTCTCTGAATTGGCAGTCAGATGTACTATGACAACCAGTACCATGAGATAAAAATACATACACCAGATTAGTGTCCTGAGAACTATGTAAACAATATGTCTAGCACTCAAAGGGAGAACAGGGCATTGACCTGTATTGGGATATGAATGCTAATACGGCTACAGATTAAGCATACTAAGGTAGCATTATGGTTTTTGACATTATCCTTTGACACTATCCTTCTGCAAAAATATTTCTGTTGAGAAAACATGACATTTACCCTGAAAAGCAGCCTCTTTGCAGCAACACTCAGCTTGGCTCGTTCATCCAGTTTTTCTTCATCTACAGAAATCAAACAACATGATATAGCAGGAATCTGAAATGTTACACTCTAAATGTAAGTGTTTCAGAGACCAAGTCAAGAAATCCTTTTACCTTCAAGAACAAGCTTATTTAATAGCATTGGAATCACCAAAAGAATGACCAACAGTAAAATGTAAGAGCAAGTTAGTGTCTGTTTAGCTCAATAAAAGTAATGTGACCATGCATATGCATGAAAGTAGTGTAAAATTGACTTTTAAAATCAGAATCATTCTTAGGTGCAGCATATAATAACAGGATTTAAGAATGGAAAATTATTTTTCTTCTGGACATTTACTTTATGTACTAGCATTAATTTGATATGTCATTCCAATAAGCATATAAAATAAAATCAAAATTATATTGGCTCATGTTTAGATTTTGTATTAAGCCCTGGTCATGCATCAGGAGAACACTGCTAGACAGAAGGACCAGTAATCATTTTAAGGCTCAATATCTCACCTCACTGTGGCCTAGAAACAAATGCTTTATACTAGGGCTGTCGATTAATCACATCACAGTTAACTCATGCGATTAACTCAAAAAAATGAATTGCGATTAAAAAAGTAAATTGCAATTAATTACACTGTTAAACAATAGAATACCAATTGAAACGTATTAAATATCTTTGGATATTTTTCTATTTTTCAAATATATTGATTGCTATTACAGCATGGAATACAAAGTGTACAGTGCTCACTTTATTATTTTTGATTCAAATATGTGCACTGTAAAAATGATAAACAAAAGAAATAGTATTTTTCAATGTACCTCATACAAGTACTGTAGTGCAATCTCTTTATCATGAGTGTAACTTACAAATATAGACTTTTTTGTTACATAACTGCACACAAAAACAAAACAATGTAAAACTTTAGAGCCTACTAGTCCACTCAGTCCTACTTCTTGTTCAGCCAATCGCTAAGACAAACAAGTTTGTTTACATTTACGGGAGACAATGCTGCCTGATTCTTATTTACAATGTCACCTGAAAGTGAGAACAGGCATTCACATGGCACTTTTGTAGTCAGCGTTGCAAGGTATTTATGTGCCAGATATGCTAAACATTCATATGCCCCTTCATGCTTCTGCCACCATTCCAGAGGACATGCTTCCATGCTGATTATGCTCGTTAAAAAAACTAATGTGTTAATTATATTTGCGACTGAGCTCATTGGGGGAGAATTGTACGTCTCCTGTTCTGTTTTACCCACATTCTGTCATATGTTTCATGTTATAGCAGTCTCAGATGATGACACAGCATGTTTGTTTTATGAACACTTTCACTGCAGATTTGACAAAATGTAAAGAAGGTACTAATGTGAGATTTCTAAAAATATCTACAACATTTGATGCAAGATTTAAGAATCTGAAGTGCCTTTCAAAATCTGAGTGGGACAAGGTGTGGAACTTTCAGAAGTCTTAAAAGAGCAACGCTCCAGTGTGGAAACTAAAGAACCCAAACCACTAAAAATGAAAATCAACCCTCTGCTGGTGGAATCTGACGCAGATGATGAAAGTGAACATGCGTCAGTCCGCATTGCTTTGGATCGTTATCGAGCAGAACCCATCATCAGCATTTACACATGTCCTCTGGAATAGTGTTTGAAGCATGAAGGGGCATATGAATCTTTAGCGCATCTGGCACGTAAATATCTTGCGACACTGTCTACAACAGTGTCATGGGAACACCTGTTCTCACTTTCAGGTGACATCATAAACAAGAAACGGGCAGCAGCATCTCCTGCAAATGGTAACCAAACTTGTTTGTCTGAGCGATTGGCTGAAGTAGGATCGAGTGGACGTGTAGGCTCTAAAGTTTTACATTGTTTTATTTTTGAATACACTTTGTTTTTGTACATAATTATACATTTGTAAGTTCAACTTTCAAGAGACCGCATTACAGTACTTGTAGGTGAATTGAAAAATATTATTTCTTTTGTTTTTTACAGTGCAAATATTTGTAATTAAAAATAAATGTAAAGTGAGCACTATACACTTTATATTCTATGTTGTAATTGAAAGCAATACATTTGAAAATCAAGTATCAGAGGGGTAGCCGTGTTAGTCTGAATCTGTAAAGAGCAACAGAGGGTCCTGTGGCACCTTTAAGACTAACAGAAGTATTGGGAGCATAAGCTTTCGTGGGTAAGAACCTCACTTCTTGCATCTGAAGAAGTGAGGTTCTTACCCATGAAAGCTTATGCTCCCAATACTTCTGTTAGTCTTAAAGGTGCCACAGGACCCTCTGTTGCTTTTTACATTTGAAAATGTAGAAAACATCAAAAAAATTTAAATAAATGGTATTCTATTAATCTTTTTAATTGCATGCATAATCGTGATTAATTTTTTTAATCGCTTGACAGCCCTACTTTATGCCAATACCACCGTATAACCTGTTCCATATCAGACCTTAAGACTAAGACATTCTGATTATTATCTTGCTTCCTGCTTCAAAAAGTTCAGCTGGTATGCTTAGCAGATACCATTGTCCACCTCCAGCTCTGAAAACCTGTGCTATATGCGTCTTGAAAGCTGCAGGGAATATCAGCTTTCAAATAGCATAAGACATCTGTCATGGATCCATAGGATCGGTGCTATGGCCCCAGCTTTGGAACAGTCTCTAGGAGGAACCCCTTCGGTGTGCCAGACTCCCTAGGGATCTCACACTTCCTCCAGGGTAAGCCACGTGGCTTCATCATCTCCTTAGACTGGATCTCTGGGCCTTCAGCACTCCTGCTTCACACCGTGAGCACCGTTCAGTGAGTCCAACTGAAACAGACCCCAATGGAGACCTGTACAATCTTCATGGATTAATGCACCTGGCCAAGCATTTGCAGACACACCCGCACTGTGTTGTCAAAACAGTAGGATTTATTTGTTACTGAAACACAGCATAGGAAGTCCTTGAGGTAGCAGAGAGAAATGGTTAAAGCATAGATCATTCTGGTTAGCCCAGAGCCCAGCCAAGTTGTAGTGAACGACTTGGTTCAAGCTCCGTCTGTCTACCTCCATCTGATTTTCTTCGTCAAACTCCCGGTGGGAGCCCCAACTCCTTCCAGCAATGAAATCTTATTCCCCACCTCAAACCTCTCTAGTCCTTTTTTCTCAAACTGGGGAAATACTGTTCAGCCTCCATGAGGAGAGGTGAGAAGTCCATATCCCTCTAGGTCGTTGGTTGCTAAGTGTCAATGTCCAGGCAATTGGATTTCCTATTGTCTTCTCCCATTGTTTGCTCCACTGATATGGGGCCTAGGGCCCAGACAGTTAGATGCTATTAACCTGTGTCTTAGCCTCCCCCCAAGAGCAAACAGATATGTTCTACCCACGCAGGCGCCGACTTTCCGAAGTGCCGAGGGGTGCTCGATCCCTGGCTCTGCCCCAAGAGCCGCCCCCACTCCAACCCTTTCCCAGAGGCCCCACCTCTTCCAGACCCCTCCCTCGAGCTCCTCCCCCTTCCCACCCAGCCTCCCGTACTCTGCAAAACAGCTGATTGCGCTGGGCAGGAGGCATGGGGAGGGAGGAGGAGGCACTTATCCGCGGGGCCCACCGGTAGGCAATAGGCACAGTGGGAGTCTGGGGGAAGCTGATGGGGGGCTGCCGGTGGGTGTTCAGCACCCACAATTTTCCCCCCGTGGGTTCCCCCAGAGCACCCACGGAGTCAGTGCCTATGAACAGGACAGCATATAGGGGAAACTGAGGCACAAACGGGACTCAAAATTATAATAAAATATTCCAACTTTATCACACCATCAAACTCTTACATTTAGCCATTCATGAGATCAGACATGAAACTAGCTTCTTAATTTGTGTCAGTCAGAATTGAAGTATGTGTATGGGGCAAAGAGATTAGCAAAATGGTAGTCAAAATTATGCAGCTTTAAGATTCAATAGCTTGCAATTTTCTTGGATAGAACATTTTGTTAGACCAGTGCAAGTGTTTCCATCAGCAGTAAAGCTTTTCCAAGCATGGGTCCCAGACCACTGGTTTGAAGTAATAGATTTTTATTCCTGGTATAAACTCATCTGTACTTTTGGTCAGATACAACTGATTACATAAAGAAAACTATAATTTGGCTTAATTCCTTTTTTGTAATATAATGTTCATTAGGAAGTCGCAGAAGCAACTTTTTGGGCTTAGCACTGAATGGCAAATCAACCCTTCTAGATACAGCTCAAGGAACAATGGCATATTTTAGTTATTCATATTTATATTGACATAACTCCCATTTCAAAAAAACTAAGTTCACAGTTACCCAAGAGGGAATGGGGGTGAAGAGACAGAGACTTACCCTCAGCAGCTGGCATTTCTGGACTCAGAGTGGACCTAGTAAAAATCAGCAAATAAAAAAAAAAGTCAGCTGGAAAGAAAATCTAGAAACAAATCTTCCACTCAAATTGTCAGATGGGACACCAAATGTCTTATGAATGAGGAAAATCATGGATGCTGTCCAAGTTTCAATAATTTTCATTTAGGACAACCTCTAATGAAGCAGAAAGGCGAGCAATTCCAGCCAAATTTAAATCTAGTAAAGAAAAATTATTTCAAGTACAACTCATAGAAGATCATAGTTTAAGATTTTCTGCCAGTTCTTCTAACCCAACATTGAGTTTTGGTTTATTTTTTTAAAAAGACCTAACTTTACACAGACACACAAATCATGTATTATTACCGAGAACCAAATCACATAGCCGCACTTCAGTGTTTTACAACAATTCATTACCTAGTCCTATAACTAGATACCTAGAGAAAGTCCTATTTTTTAAAGAAACGAAACTGTCAGGCGTCAGAAAAACTACATTTCTCTTCTTAAAATGAAGACTTGACTATTTTTACTTTTATAGTGAAACAAAACCCTTTGTACAATGGTTTTGCTAACATTACTGTGAGAAAATTCTCTTCTTAAATTCATTCATATTTACCGGGACCAGAACACTACATACAGTCTCGCACGTGCCTACCTATCAGTTTCCTTTCGCTCTGCTGAAGTGATTGGTTGAGTTCTAAATCTCTCAGAAGTTTTCCTACTTTCACCAGGAGAAAAATAGCGCCTTGGCCTTCGTGACACTCTTTCAGGTTCAGTATTGGCAGACAAATCAGTACCTGATGTTGACATCTCAAATCGAGATTCACTTTTAATCATATGATAGAAAGTGCAAAGAAAAGAGAATAGAAGAGAAAAGTGAAGCACAGATATAGGCATCCCATCAAAACAATCCACTAAAGATCACTCTGCATGCTCCTACAGTAACATGCACAGAAGTATAGCAAACATTCCAGCTACCCAACATCATAACTTGCAGTAGCAAGCAGAAGCATAAGAGCAGATTCAGGCTGACTCAGCCTCCAGTACACACTGGTGAGAGCTAAGCTGTGTGGTTTAATGCAGAACACTACTGATGTTGAGTTTGTCATTTTGCCAAGGACGTGCAAGTGTCACACAAAAATATTTCTGAAATGTCACCTACAGTTCAGTTTTCTTGTGGACATTGATAGTTTCCAGAAAGGCATTACGGAGTTGAGCAACAGAGACTTTTGTGTCAACCATGCCAATCTCACCATTGGGCACATTTGCTTCAGCACTCTGGAACGCCATCTCCTTTCTCGTAACAGTTTCCTTACTTTTTAAAGCCTCTGGCTTAGGAGAACCAGTATAATCAGACATTGAGCGAGTCAGGAGTTTATGCTTCATCGTAGACACTTCCTGAGCTTGACCTTTCGCCTTAGCAGAATGTGATATGGATCCACTTTGTATGTACATAACTGTCTCACTCCTTTCAGTGTTCTCACGAGTCTTAAACAGGGGTTCAGGCACCTGGTGCTTAGTGCACTCTAGCTCTTTCTGAAGCTCTGATGAGTTAGCCTTTGGCTTGCTTATAAGAGATGAGGGAACAGTAGCCTTGTCAAATTCACTTGCTCTAAAATGGTCTTCATTGCTCTTCCCTTGCCTGAGAACCTCAGATGGCAAAATTGGTTTTCTGTTTTTCAAAAGTTGTTCTGTCCCCAAAGGACATTCGTCAGGCTTTGAGCCATAATTTTGAAGCATGTTACTTTTTTCCTTTTCCAGTGCAGTGGCTGGTGGGGATTTTGTCATGACGCCGGCATTGTCTGATATTAAGAGGCTGCTAATTGAGATATTTTCTGGGTCTTCTGTTGCCATCAGTTTGGCAGTATGAGCAACACCAGCAGGCTGAATATATCCATGTATCGGTTGGCAGACTGAACTGAGTGTCTGGCTGGCAACCCTATCAAAGGAAGAAGTTTCTGACTGAAGAGGCATGTAATCAACTGGCACTGGATGAGATTTTTTCTGAGATACAGGGTCTGTGACAAGTTCAGGGCTTCCATGAGCACTTTCCTCTTTCACCAGTTTCTCTCTAACTTTTACTCTTTAAGAAAGAAAAAGGATTAAAGCTGTGACCAGCAATAATTAGTTTTGGGAAAAACATGTATCAATTGTGGGACCAGAGAGCAACATCATATAGTAAAACAAAATAAAAAGATAAGCATCTAAGTATTTTAAGGATATACTTTGAAACAACCTCCCCATCTTAAAATCTTGGCATTAACACCAGCCTTAAGGACATTTTAAATTATTTATAGGCACCTAGTACACGTGTGACCTTTCAGAAAGATAACTGAGCAAGGAATCACATTTAGAGCAGGTTCCTAGTAATCACAATTCCACTCCTTTGTGGAACATAATACATTTTCATATTTTTCAAAACAGAGAATTAGGAGTTGCTTTCTAAAAAAAATATAGCTTTTTGAAGAGTGTCTTTAGTGTGAAATTCTGACCTCCTTTTGCTATATTTACTGTTAAGCTGCCAATATACTGATCCTTGCTCACTTTGAAACAAATTAGTCAAATATCTTGGTATGTCCCCATATCCCTTCCCAAAAAAGTTGCAGAAGAATATGTTGCATAGACAAGTCAAAATCTCCATGCAAACCTCAGAAACGGGAGCATTTCAAGTGTTGCACACAACTTTATCTATCTTGATAAATGAAACCAAATAATGTTAAGGAGCCTCTCTAAAAATGAAAAACATGTCGGTAATAAATGGAAGCCCAGTATGGTTGTCACTCTTTGTGGGCTTGCACAAAAACTTGCATTGTATGAACATTTAGGAAAAGTTTCACCACATCCCAATATGCTAAATTTCTGAGAATGTACTGAAACTTATCCCACCTTGGTTTATTTTCTAGCAATTCTGTTCAACCGTTACGATGTACATGCACAAATACAAGCCATATACTGCCTCTGGATGCCTGCTGCTGGCTCCCACTGACATCAACAGGAGCTAAGCATAATAAGCACCTGAGGGCAGCATTTGTCCTACACGTAACCACATAATTGTAACATATCTCTAGCATAATTTTTAGAGCCACAAAAAGTGCACAGTCAGGGAGACAGTTGAATAACATTTTAAAATGTCATATAAAAAATTAAAATCGAAAGCTATTTCCCCACACCCACCATGCAACTAGTAATCAGTAAGGTGGTTTTTTGCCCTAAGGTTGGGAAAAGCTCATATACAGTACCAAGCTAACTATTTAGTGGCAATTAACAGATATTCCAACCCTCAAGTAAGTGCAATTCAAGGCTTGCTACCAACAGACTTTTCCTACTTGCAGAATTTATTTTACATAAAAACAAGATTTAAAAAAAAATAAACTAATGCTTTAGAGCACTAGTATAATCCACTATACCCCCAACTACCTGACACATCACCCTTTCCATCTGGTTAATATTTTCTCTCTCTTATGAGGATTGGTCCATTTTAAAATGAAGGACCTCACAGTGACTTACTTCAAAACACGAATAAGAGTGCTCATTTGCAAAGTTTAAAAAAATGCCTTTTCAGGGTATTATGCACCCACCAATTACCCAGAACAGTCACTGGTGAGGTTTTCAGAGTCAGATAATTAGTTCAATCAACAGTCTGAAATGCAATGAAGAGTTCTCCCCGGAATGCATGCTTCCAGTTGTGGACTCTTTTGATGTTCTGTCAAACTGGAGAGTAGCAGCTATTTGTAGCTCTGAATTTGGTTGTTTTGTCTTCCCAGTGACTTAATTCTTACTCCTCCTCCCCCACTCCATCCTTAAAAAATAAAACGATCAAGTCTTATTTTTAGTCACATCCTGCATTCAGGGCATAAAGCATTTTGTAATACAAAAATCTGTTGGCTTGCAGAGTGCAAGGGGGGGGAAAATGGTTAAGAACAGGCTGGAGATAAGATAAGAAGTTAGCCAAAGACCAATATCATAATAGCTGTGAAGAAAACATTAGGGGCATGTCTAGTTCTTCATGAAAACATCAATTAGTTATAAGTGACAAAAAGCAGATGTTCCAGAAACAAGTTTCTGCAGCAGTTTATTGAATAGAAATAGTATTTTCTGATTCACTGCTGTTAAAGGATATAAAAGACAAATATTAAAGGAGGGCAGGGGAAAGGAGAAGGAGAGGGAAGTCAGTAACAATAGGTATAATCCGATTATTAGCCACACAGCTACATTCTAGGATACCTGGAGGGCCAGCTGATAAGTGAAGGTGTGTCCCCTTCTGAATCTTTCTGAAGAAACCATTCAGGTTTTGCTTTCCCTGTACTACTATAGAAAACAGAATTTCAGATAACTTTCTGGTAAGACAATACATGCACACTCAGTCCCTCCCCACCTTAATCTTAAAACTGTTTTCAAATTTCTCAATTATAAGGTCTTGGTTTCTGAAGTACTGGCACTGCACACTTCTAACTTTAACAAATTTGCATGATAATTTATCAAATAACCACCTTCACATACAAAAGAATACATAAGAACAGCCATGCTAGTCAGACCAAAGGTCCGGCTAGCCCAGTATTCTATCTTCCGACAGCGGCCAATGCCAGGTGCTTCAGAGGGAATGAACCGAATAGGTAATCGCCAAGTGATCCATCCCCTCTGAAGACACACAGAACCCTAAACATTTTGCCAAGACGTTTAACTAACCATGTCCAAATTGTCAGGAACCTGGACATCCACATCTAAATCATCGTTAGGAAGCTACACAGAAAGTAATTTTATTTGCAATCTAAAGAGCTAAAGTCTACCAAAAGATCTTTAGCCCAAATAAACAGATGACACAAGTTTAATGACGCTAGGAGAATGTATTACCATAGCTTACATGAAATTCTTGCATAAAGAGAATGAACATCAGAAACCCCCCTCCTCTGAGAGCAATATGCCGGGTTTCAGGAATTCAGATCCAGTAACTCCCAGCACACTGAGTGGGGAGTATGCGGTCTTTTAGGATAAAGTGGGAAGAGTTAAAATACTCTAAATGAGCAAAGAAACACATTCTTGGCCTGATTCCATTTTGGAGTCTGATGCAAAAAGTAACAATATATGAGTGCCTACTGAAATTTGAAAGCACTGAAGGCTACAAAAGCCCTTCATGAAACAACTGATATACCATTGCACTCTTTCACAGATGCATTCCATATTTGTAATATCCACAACAAAGAGTCCCACCTCCATAGACGATCATATACATTTTTAGACAATGATGAAGTTTACGTACAAAATGCAATGTAAAGGTATAATGGACCAAATTCTGCTCAGTTACACTTGTGTAAATCTGGAGTAGCTCTTTATAATTTAGTAGAGTTACTCTGGATTTACATACTGCTTTAACAGCTGAATTTGGCAAAAGGATCTTTATTAAACTGAAAAGAATTTAGAGTAAGCCTTAAACTCATTAAAAACTCTCTCATTCTGCCTTCCTATTAGGGTCCGATAAAAGATCCCAGGGAAATCATATATAGGTACTGTAAATAAATCTGCCTATTTATAATATTCAGTCTGAAACCTCAACCATAATTACGACTTTTTCTACATCTATCATTTGAAATCTACCCCTTACTGTTAAAACAATTTTTGTTTTTCAGCTTAGTAAGATCACCAAAGAGTTTTTCACACAAAAGGGTGGGAAAAGCCTTTCAAAGCACTCCATGGGGCGTTGACCCAGCAGAGATTTGGTTGCTTTGAAACAACAACTTCCTCTTAGCTTGTTAGTATGTATTCTGGCATTCATCACAATAGGCCTGAGCAATAAGCATTTGTGTTCAATCTCCTGTCCTTTGAAAAGAGCAGTCAAACATAGGTAAACCATGTTAAAAATGTGAGGTTAATCTGACACTATTTATTTATTTTTTTTTAAATGCAGACTATCAAAGAATATCTTTGTGGGGGTTTTGCCTTCTCAATGATGGAAATAGAATTCAAAATCAAACCTTCTTAACACAGGAAGTCACAAGCTGTATTTGTTTTTAAATTTTAAGTCAGCTGAACACAAAAGTTAAAAGAATCTAACACTGACATTTTAAACTCTGATTTTCAAAGCTCTACACCAGGCAAGCTGATTTTTATTCATATCTTGCATAATCAAACTTGATGGAGAATACAACATTGCAACATTAGTAGAACAGACTGCATGAGACAACAGCTCATTTAGCCTCCTGAAACAACTAGAAGTATTTCTGAAAAATAGTTCTGATTTCTTTAAAGCCTATTATGATGAACTGGAAGACATTCACATTAGTTTTCTGAATATTGTGTGCGTTAGGCCATGTCTAAGGTGTAACAGTATAGTTGTGCCGCTGCAATATAGGTGTTGGGAGTGTTGCCGCACCCCCTGGCTTGAAGTGGTTTCCATAATATACAAGGTTTAGAGTTTGGTTCAATGGCTCTCAGCACCCCCACTATACAAATTGTTCCAGCACTCCTGTGCTGCAGCCTGTGTGGTGAAGATGTCCTATGCTGAAGGGCTCCCGTTGGGATAAAAAAACCACGTCCGCGAGCAGCAGAAGTGATGTCGGCGGAAGAAGCTCTCCCACCAACATAGCGCCGCGCATATCTGTGCTTATGTCAGCGTAACTTATGTAGTTCGGGGGAAGAAGGGGGGTGGAATACTCAACCCCGAGCAACATAAGTTTTGCGGACATAGGCTGTAGTGTAGACGTAGCCTTAGTGTTCCTGTTCAATTCTGTATTGCTGCCTATTTAAACTCAAAGGATTAAGTCAGACCAGAGTAGGGCGAAACCCACAGGAAACAAAACAATGACAAGATAAGACAACCTCAGGTAAATACAAATAATTTGCTTTTTAGGGGCAGTTTTCTACTCTCAAACGGTCACAAAGATCTTTATACTGTTTTACCAGGAACATAGCCTGGTCTTCCCACCATCCTACAGTGGTGGAAAAGTCCAAACAACATGTTCTGGAGCTGGAAAGTGGTAAAAAACATGGAAGAGAGGGTTATTCTAAAAGTGTCTCCTCATGGCTATATGCACTCGGGGTGTTTGCTGTGGTTTATTGCAGGGGAGAACAAGAACCTCAAATTGAAGTGGACAGGTTCTTGGCTTTGAAGAGTAACAGTCTAATCTCTGTGCCTTTTTTAAGGCTAGAATTTGGTCCACTCCTTTAGCTTCAGGGATTTATAAACCAGAGAAGGAAGAGTCATGGGGGCTCACACTTTAATTGTTCCTATTAGTAATAGGATTAGTCAGGAGTGATTTATCTTTAGATTAACTGAATAAAGCTTGAGATAGAAGTGTGCAGTGCTCAGCTGAGACCTTCTGTTGGACTAGGCTCCCTGAAACATTTCAGTAGAATGGAATAGCTGGTCAAAAGCCTGCGGTGCAGTTATTTGCATATATAATAACGCAGTCTCAGTCTTGTCAACTTTCTCCTGATAGGTCCCTTAGATGAGCACTTTTCCTCTCAGACTTTTGTTTAAGTGGAGTGTCCAAAGACAGCTGTATGCAGATGCATAAAGGAAGCTGAGTTTTCAAGACTCTAAAATATTAGAAGTACAGGCAGTCCTCGAACTTGCAACACAATTGGTTCCTGAAAATTGCATCGGAAGTCGAAACGTTACAACTCAGAACCACAGTCTACTCCACTGCGGGACTGAGCACCGTAAAGTTGAAACCAATTGTCATAAGACAAATCAGGGTGTCAATTCAGAAACATCGTAAGTGCCGTTCATTGTAAGTTGAACGTCGTCAAGTCAAGGACTGCCTGTACTATCATCAGTCCTGTCCTATGTGAAACAGAAAGGGGAAATAAGCAAAATTGCACAAGTTTACTGAATATGGGTAATGGATAGCTGGCTGCATCCATCTACTGGCAGGAAAAGGAAAACCCCAAAAGAGACATTCATACTACAGGTATTAGCCTTTCACTTGGAGGGGATAGGGGAGACTTTCCTTACACTACTTGAAAGGTGTATAAATACCATGAAATGAGGAACTTAGGAATAATTTAAAGGCTTTCGGGAGTTTTACTTCTCTCATTTTAATTTAATAACTTAATTAAGAAAATACGATATACTAAATCAAAGTAACTTGATTTTAATCATCTTTTCCCATCGCTGGTTAAATTTACATAATCCTCACAAATCGTTTCACTTATATTAGTTCTTGTAAATTATTCTGAAATAGTCAAGATTACCTAGCATAGCTAAATCTTACTGACAACAGCTTACTGTCCATTTTTTAGATGGTACACTGTCAAACTACTGTTACAGGATGTCTCCATTTCATCTTGTTTCTTTACAGCCTGCGATACATTCACTTACATTAACCTTCAGGGAGCCAAACAACTAAAGCTGCATATTTTTAGGAGGAGAAGTTGTTCGAAGATGAAGTATTTAGAGAATTACTAGTCAGACTTTGTTTTCATTTGCTAAAATAAAGCATTTGATGGCTCTCAGACCTCAAAGTAACATCAGCACTCTTATGCTGCTGCTCTCAAATGAAGACTGGGAAATCAGTTTGAATCTCCGATCCACCAGATATCAGACTTCTCGAGTCATAAGAGTATGTGAAAACTTATCACTTATGGGGAGGACAGAGTGGAAAAGTTTACATCTCAAGTGTTCTGGAACTTAACATATGCAGGATCTCATAAAAGAATATTTATATGATGTATGGGACTACCAACAGAATCAGAATTTGCTTAAATCCCATGGCCCTAATTTTTTACAATAGTCAGACAATTCTTTTCAACCTATCCAACGTACATTTTAGCTCAAGACTTTCATTTGCAGGCTATGGAAACAGGCTACTTCTATTTAATATTGGTAAAACACTACATAGAGAGAAAAATAATATAGAAAATTTGCTTTTACTAAAAAAAAAGATACTGAATTTGAAGTAAATACACTTAAATTGAAAGTGTTTTCTAGATCAAACAGTAAATGCACATTTTCAAAATGCAGCAAATGTAGTACTGTAACCATCCCCATTCTTAATTTCTCCAGAAATCTCTTTAGAAAGGATAGTTTCTTTTCAACCATCCCCCTTCTTGATACAATAGCTTCAATCTAATAAACACTCAGCAAACACACAATGGACTTGTAAAACCTTATTGCATGTAAGCATAGTAATCCAGCTTTATAAGATATGACAATGAGTATCTAAATATCAAAAAACAGAACTCAGCTCAAGGCACAGAAGACATTAGCACTAGTGGAGAATTTGTTTATTCAGGTACACCATCTTTAAGTCTTGTCTGTATTGTAGAGATTTTTATAAAGGTCAAAGGATACCAATATAGAAAAAGCATACTTACCCGTGTCTGGTGTCACTATACAAGGGCTGGTCATTATGTGAATGACTTGGTGAAACTGGCTGCTTTGGTGAGGAAAGGGATAACATGCAAGTTTGCTTTGGTGACACTGGCACTTCCTTAAAGGAGGATTCTTGTTCAGAATATGAAAAGGATGCAGAACCATCCACTTCTGATGACAAGTCCTGAGCCTGTCCAGGAGCACTAACATCCTGTGCTCTTTTATTCTCCGAGTTTGAAAGCTCCTCTCTATCTGGAATGCTGTCTTTTTCATGGAAGGAATATTCCTTTGATTCAGAAGCAGTAGTCCATGACTCCTTATTCTCAGACATGGAGGAGTACAGGGAACTATACTCCTTGCTTTCATCCTCCTGCTTGTCGCTCTTTACTTCTTTTTTTTCCCCAGCATCAGGATCTTTTCTTGCCCTGGTATATCTGGATAAATATTCAGAATCTCCCTCAGATTCTAAAGGCAATCCATATTTTTCTGCTAGCTGGCGTCTCCTCTCTGCCTTGTACCTAGCTATTCTTTCTGCTTTTGACTCAAGTCCCTGGGTATCCATGGCTCCTGTGCTATACGTAGGCTCTGAATGTGCTCCTGTAGGTTCTGCTCGATACCTGGATGACCTAGGTTGTTTTTCTACAGAAGAATCTGAAGTTTCCTCTTCTTCATTTGATCTTCCTACAAAAAGTATGTATGTAGAATAAGAGGAATTAGTGACTTGTCCTGAATTCACACTTTATTAAAAATATTATTCAAATCTCTTTGGAGCATCACACCTGTCATTCAGTAAGCAGGCTTCAACCGTATATAGTGACACTTTTTAGTTATTATAGGTTTTTGCAATTCAAATGAACTAGCAAAACTGTTTATGGATACTCCCATGAACTACTCCGAAATAACCCTCTACTACTTGACTGACATCTCCAAAACACCTACAAATGAACAAGGAACGTGCAGTAAATGCTCCTGAATGTTGAGTATGTATTTCACCTTCAAAAGGAAGTTAGAATTCTTATAATAACCTACAAGTTTTAAAAATAAAACCAGTGCCTCTTTCTAAAATAGTGGAAGAACAGAGATACTGTACAAAAATCAATCAAAGCCAAACAGAAAACTGAAAAGCAATTTAAATATATGCTCGATCATAAGCCGGTTCGTTTATAAGGCAACCCCCCAAGATGGATAAGTAAAAATGGAAAATTTTTATAACTCATTCATAAGCCGACCCTGTAATTCAGGGGTCAGCAAACTTTGGCTCCTGGGCCATCAGTATAAGCCACTGGGGGGGGCCCGAGATGATTTGTTTACCTCGAGCGTCTGCAGGCACGGAGGTAAATCTAAGTAAACAAAGTGTTTCAGCGCGCCAGCTGCTTACCCTGACGGGCCGGGACAGCAACTGGTGGGGAAATTTTTTGTGGGGGAGAAGCTGGGAGTCAGGGGAGTAACCCCTGTGACCACCCCCCTAGCCCGGGACACCCACACTCTCCCCATCCCTTCCCACCTTATCTGGGGAAGGCCAGGGGAGGATGTCTTTGACCTGGCTGGGCACAGCAGCGCGGCCACAGTATGTTCCAGCGGGCTTGGCCGAGCGGCACAGCCGCAGCGTGCTCCAGTGGGCCGGGTGGCGCGGCCACAGCCTGCTCTGGGGGGCGGGGCCGAGCGGCACGGCTGCAGCTTGCCAGCCCCAGAGCTGCAGCTGCTTCAGAGGCTGGGGGGAGAACAGCATGGCCAGAAGCGGCGAGACTCTGACCCCGCCTCTTCCCTTCTGGCTCTGCTGGCTGGGCTGCCTCTCCTTGCGCCCTCTGTTGGGGGGAGGGGCTGTGTCCCACCTCTCCCTCTCTATACCCATTCATAAGCCGACCCCCTTCTCTGGTGCTTCCCTTTTTTACTAAAAAAATTTGGCTTATGAACGAGTATATATGGTATCTTGTGACAGCGTTCTCTCTGAAAGTAAACCATTACGTGTGAGAACTGTGTATCTGCTACTGCAAGTCCGATAACATAGCAAGCATGAAGTACTTCAGCAATGTCAGTTTGAGATATATATATATGTAAACGTATTTCTTACCAAAGTGGGGACTATATGGGTCTGTTGCACGCATATATCTTGGTGTATCTTCTTCTAGTAAACGGTGGGTAACTAATCCAGGACAATTTTGTAGGAGGATGGGCTGTGTATCATTTTCAATTCCCTCTAAACGTCTGGCGATCCTCTCTTTCCTGCAAAAGATGGAAGAAAATGTGCAAATGTTACCTAAGGATTTGAAGATAGTTTCTAGAGGAGGTCACAAAATAATTCTATTACTAAATTATTTGTATTTACAGCAGTTAGACAAAAGGCTGTTTTACCTTTTCATTTCCAAAATATTTTGCTTGTTTGGTTCAAAGAGTTTTCTTAATTCTGAAACTAAAAAGAAGAAAAGAAAAGATGCAGTGTATCTTTTATACATTAGGAATTCTCAGGCATCACAGCAGGATGTCTATATGCTTCTGTTTTAAGCAAGAAGGGATGGTCTAGAAAAGTAGGTTTTCACATAACCAGTCACATATAGGTAAACCTTTCCTATTTGGGTTCCTCGCTTACTAACCTCCTTAAAACACATTTTGCAAATACTGTAGTAAATACAAGGGAGTCCTCTAAAAATTTATCTAGACTAGGGTTAAAACATGATATTTTAAGAATATGTTAAAATACAATTTACCCTGTCAACATGTTTTAAAACACTAGTGTAAACACTTTAGTTGGTTGAGGTTAATCCTGGTGGATAGTTTAGGTGACATCACAACCAGTTAATATATTAATACAGGCTGGTCTGTCTACACTTGTATTTTTACTATTAGCTAAATGTGTTGGCTAATAAGTTTTTAAAAACACACCAAGTTAACCCCTTTAATCCTAGTCTAGACAAGCCCTAAGAATCCTGATGACTTGTGGCCAAAGACCATATAGTACTTTTCACCAACTGTTCCCAGAGTTAACCCCAGTACCCTGATTATTTTCCTACTTTGTTAGTTACAGTCTGCTTAAATAATTTCCCCCTGTAGTTTTAACTGTATAAATATTTACTTCTTATCCTAAACTGTTCAATAGTGTTACCTGCTGTTAGACAACTATCACATTTCATCTCCTGTCATTTCACTAGCATTTCAGTGATGGGTGAAGTAATCCCTACATATACAGTGTCAGTTGACATTTGTAAACCCCTTTGAACAAAAAGATGCTATATAAATAAATATGGCACAATTTCTTTTCACCAGGCAACAAACTCCATGTATGCGCCAACAGAGGCTGGGGAGTGAGAAGCTAGAAGCCTGATTTCCTTGCAATAGTATACGACTAAAAGCTGAGTCACTATGCAGACCTTTGATTGGGTTTTAATATAGAATGGTTTGACCGTCCCTCTGATATCTAAAAGACTTGCTGCTTCTTTATGTAAAGTTTAGGTTTTTGTTTTACATGAAACTGGTAATTTACTTCTTTTCACATGACTTCAGTTTAGGTGCTGCAACTGTATTCCATAAATATATAGACTGACGTATTATAGAAATGTGGTCTGGTTAGTAATACAGCAGTGTCAACTCACAGTCTTGCCCACAGCAAGTATGATCAACAAATCAGCATAAAAATAAACATTCAGTTTATGGAAGGACAAGATTAACCATATTTTAAAATATTTACTTCCAGGATAAAGGCTGGCATTCAACCAAGAGCTCAATTTTATTGCAGCATTAAGTCCCTGAAGAGGTTTTAGAACATACTACCAGTATTTAGTAACATGAATGCACATTTGGACTTAACTTGCATGGCACAATATGGGTGATGAACATACCTATCAGCATACCTGAAATATCTCTGCAAGTGAAAGGCAACTGTATTAAAGCATTCCACCACCTCTTGCCCCTTTAGCCTTTATTCTGAGCTCATTTAGACAGGGATTGAAAATTAAAGAGGGCCAAAATGAGACTTGCTCTATTTAGTCCTGAACCAGTGGGGGAGGCCTGACATCTTGTGAACTGCTAGAACAGGAAGAGAATGTTCTACACTGCTGCAAAGCTTACCAGATTTCTAGCTTTAGTCCTTGTAGCTTAGGCGGCACATAAGAACAGGCATTACAATATGCACTATTCAAATTGCACGGGGCTTCTTCTCCCTCACTTCCTTCCTTTCCACTGGATTTTCTCAACCAGTTTTTTGGTCAACCGCTAGTGCTAGAAACCAGATGCCTTTCCACCTCCTGTAAGTTTGGAAATGTCGCTCTCAAGGGGAACAAGATGTGAATTTATGATCCTAGTGGTGTATGAGTGGTCAGTGGTTGCTAAAATGGTGTGGAAGACTGTTGCACAGGAACTTCCAGAACATGGTCCAAGCACTTGTTCTGTAGTGTTCAGATTGACCTTGACATATATCACAGCTATACATAAAACGATATGTTACAGTTGTGTGTCTTTTGTGCTTTTCAGGGTTTATGCTGATAGTTTTTTGGTGTGCAGGTTTGTTTTTTGTTTTAAATAGAAGACTCTCGTGTGATGCTATCAATATAACAGATTGTCAAATAGTAGATTGTAATTTGTGATAGCATCACAGAGACAAGTTGTATGATTCAACTGTAACTCACGGAAACAAGCAACTTCAAAATAAAAAAGGAAATCCCTGGAAAATGGAAAAGTCAGTTGCTGGATTCCCATTCCACCATTAAAAATCATTCTTGTGGTTTGCCACAGCATGCATATTCTTCAAAAGGAAAAAACAGTTTACTAAGATCAGGTAGATTTCCCCAGTTATCTCCAATATTAGCCTCCCTGGTCAAATTCAATATGAAGAGTGCAGAGTTTAAATATTGGTCCAGAGTAATCTAATCAGACCAGGATCAAAGCACATATGCAGGGCACTCCAGGCAATTTGTACAAGAAGGCACCTGTTTGAAGGACAGATCTCTCAGCCCTCAGTGCTCTTAATAGAACTTCCCTCAAGCACCAAAATTCACTTTAAAATTAAACTAAAATGGATGAAATGTAATGCATATGAAATACTGTACTATTAACTAACAAAATACTGTAACTTTATCGACAGTATATCCTGGATATCACTAGTCAGGATGATCTGATACCAACTAGTGTAAAAATGTTACAGCAGTAATAGTGTGGGATTCAATCCCATAAATTTTTTTTAAAAAGAAAAATATATTAATCACGGTGTACTAGACTGATCACAAAGTCTTAGATTGGTCGCAGGATTTCTGTATGAAAGCATGAGTAGGACTAACACTTATCAGTGTACACTATCATCAATCTTTGGTTTAAATATTGGACTTTGGAACAGTCTCATGGGCAGCCATGTATAGTTTGCTTCAAAAAAAATTTAGTTTATTTTCAGAGAGCGGCAGGGAGTGTTAGGGGAACATGTTGACATGTTGAACCTTTAAATATTCTACAGAATAGCTTTGTATAATAGGCAATGTGGGTTGCAACGTAAATGGCATGTGTTAACTTTCCTTTTCTGTGGCCATAAAGAAATGGATAGTGTTTAAACGCAAGATCATGAGGTTCAATAAAGACAACATGCAAAATCAACTTTTTTTTTTTCCAACTGTTTTGTAGTAGTGCCTATGAGTCCCGGTCCTGGATCAGGGTCCCATTGTTCTAGGTGCTGTACAAAACACAAGCAGCGTACAATCTAAGTAGATGACAAGAGACAACAGGTGGATACTGTCAGAGAAAGCAATGACACAATAATCAGCATGAGAGGCAGTGGTCTCAACATACCAGCTGATTATCAGTTGTCAAGTGTTCTGTAGGCATCACAGCTTAAGTTACATTGACTATGAAAGGATGAACTCTAGCAAAGTTGAATTCTTTTGTTTTCGATCACTGCATGTTAAACACAAGGCCACGACAGCTGGATAACGAGTGTGGAAGTTTTATGGGCTGTCTTCTCTCAAAGTTAGCATGGAGAAAAATTGATTATTTTTAAAAAGACTTTTTAAAATCTGACTTTATTTAAATTAAATTCAGGTTTATTTTTATGTAAAATTATTTTTTAATTTTAAAATTAAATTTAAAATTATGACAATCTATATTAAGACCTAAATTTACTAAATCTATTAAATTGTTTAAAAATATTAAGCAGTACATGTGTGTTCCCAAGTTTTAAAGAAAGTCAAATCACTGAATGGCATGAAGGTAGGTAACTGGAATCAGAGTTTGCTTAAGTGCTAAACCTGCTTTTGACAGCAGTAGCCTCTTCTGCAGCTGCAGAGAGAAATTTTTTCCATATCAGTTTATTCATCTAGTTCAGTTCAATGACTAGTTCATTCAACATTTAGAAAATGATAGGAGTTGAAAAAGCAGAAACGTTCCCCCGCCCCCTTCCAAACTATGAATAAAAATTAGGCGGAAGAAGATGAGATCTACTAGATCTAAAATCCTGAAGGACCAGAAACAATCAGTTCTATTCACTAATTACAGAGAATACTTCCTTTTTTAAAAAAATAAATCAGTTTTAAATGCAAAACATGTTAGATCAAATTTCTGATGAACTTTTTTCTCCATCAGCACATTTAAGAGAGTTTAAATAAAACTAATAAAATTTAAAATACTGGTTTTGTGCAATGTTTAATTGAATTTGAATTTCCAGCCAAAGAGAGCTTTATACAAATCACAAATACAAAATTAATCTAGTAAATAAAAACTAATCATTCGACGTTTTCTATCATAAAAATTGAAAAATTAAGAATCTAAATAGATGCAAGTTATATATATATGCTTAAATAAATGTGTATAGATACAATGCATCTTCCTTGTCAGTAAAATAAAGCACCAACATTTACTGTAAAGACTATATTAAGTTGCAAATCAATGTGTTTTAATTGTGCTCAACCCTTGGAAAAATAAATCCATCTTTCTTTGGGAAAATAACTAAGTAGCACCAAACTGATTATTTAAATTAAGGTTTCCTGCTTGCTTATTTAAGTCATAGTCAAAATCAGTGATTTTAATTAATCCATTCCTCACCTACACCCACATTATTTTGGTTTTTTTTAAAGCATTCATTTAGTATTTGTTGCTCAGGTATGTAGAACAACATCTGAATAGCACTTTCCCAAAAAAGATTTCAGATTACGCACGCACTCATACTCTCTATTTGGGAAATATTTAAAAATAGGCAGGTAGTCTGCTACTGCAGGGTTTTGTTATTTGCTGGATAAAACATTGAAGCTCATACATTTTTCTTCTAAAGATGCTGGTTGGCTCTTGCAACCTTATCCACTTGGGTTTCTCTTTTTACTATGGTCTGCAATTCTATGTGCACTGATGCCAAGGCCCTGCCTGTTCAGTAATTTGTTGTTCTGTGACCAAACAGAATTACACCGTCGCACATAGTCACACACATGGCAGGTTTGGGGTAATATTGGTTTCAACCAATTAGTAACTCAGTAGTGGTGGGGAACTTATCCCTGCATGACTCAAAAAATGTGCAACACTTGAGAAAGGGGGAAAAAGAGAAACATCTGTAAAGTGTAAAATGTTTAATTTACATTGAAACTTCCATACTTTGTTTTGGCATAAAGTACATAAATAGTTATGCTGGTCTGTGTTGTAGCTAAGTGGGACAGTCATTATGCCCTCAGCAACAGCTCAAGCCTTTGACATTAGAACCTATTTTAGAATCTTGGTTAGGACATTAAATGGGTTATTCTCTATTGAAGACTCTCAGAAGTTATCTTCGTTTTGATAGCTATCAATCTTCCAAGCAGGATTTACCCTGTGATACCAAACTGACCATTTCAGCAGGTGCAGTACCCATCTTCCAAGGCAGCTACATGTCATTCAAGGACAAAAGATAACAGGCCAAATCAAAAATAAAATAAAAAAGTTAATTCTTATTGGATGCTTTTCGAAAATCCTGAAAAATTCAGGAAGGAACAAAGTTCCTGCTAAGGTAGCAGCACCTTCATGTTTTAGCTATAAATCTCTTAGATATGAGAGGATCCAATCATGTAAGATTTAAAGTCACATGACATTTTTACAGCTCTGTTTTAAGAGCAAAAATAATTAAACCTTTCACAGTTCCCTCAGAGGATGAGCATATGGACTTGGTTGGTCAGACTGGTAGATCAAAATTCACCCGCCAGAGCATCACTCCTCCTTATACCAGACATAACTAGGAAACTCCCATCATCTTCAGATTATACCATCAAGGACATGTGTTGACCCACTTATGGATAACAGGGTTGCACAGGTGTCACAGAGCCTATTTCCTACTGAAGACCTTTTAATTAAGAGGTAGTATAAAAGATTCCAGACTTGACTCAGAGTGTCAAATGAGTTTGCTGAGCTGACAGTTAGAAACCTCCCCTCCCCCCATCTTTTCATTTGAAAATTGAACAAATCTGATATTTAAAAGTCAGTGATACCTAGAGCTAGACTGTCCAAAAAGACACTTAGTACTAAGTACACCTCTACCCCGATAGAACGCGACCTGATCTAACACGAATTCAGATATAATGCGGTAAAGCAGTGCTCCGGGGGGGTAGAGCTGCGCACTCCGGCAGATCAAAGCAAGTTCGATATAATGTGGTTTCACCTATAACGCGGTAAGATTTTTTGGCTCCCGAGGACAGCGTTATATCAAGGTAGAGGTGTAATTCCTATGCAAATTAAAAAGAGCTGGTGGTAGCTGAGCCCTATTGAAAACCTAGTGCATAGCGAGAATGGAACCTCAATGCCACTGTTACTTCATAATTTTTTAGGATAAAATGACATTTAAACTACACATTTATGATCAGAAGAGTTTCTTGGGCTGGAGGGTTCAATCAGTTTAAGTACAAGGCAGTTGCTGACAAGGTGTTTTTAATAAAGGCCCTTTCACTCCAAACTTGTTTCCCTTCTTGGTCAGCCAGAGTCCAATCCACTAAGCTTCCAAGCATGTTTTTTCCCTCCTTGGAGAGTAAAGATTAAGGTACAGTATATGAAGAGGCTGAGGGGGTATTGATTGCTACAGCTCAGTAGTATTACAGATAGCTTATATTCTATATTTGAGGAATAACTTTTTCTATTATGTTACTCAATTATTGCAAAAAGTGCCCAGTTCAATGAATGTGTGCTTTTTTCCCCACATCAAAAAATGCATATTGATTTTACACCACAAAGGTGATTACAGAAAGAGTGCAGGATCAGCCACGTTATTTGACAATGACATGCTGGGAAACAGTGTTCCGTTCTAA
Source organism: Trachemys scripta elegans (assembly GCF_013100865.1). Classification (NCBI taxonomy): domain Eukaryota; kingdom Metazoa; phylum Chordata; order Testudines; family Emydidae; genus Trachemys; species Trachemys scripta. The sequence continues at coordinate 29,845,321 of NC_048299.1, forward strand.
AATGTATTGCCACCAACTGTATGCATGGAGGAACGCAGGCATCATCATGATGCAACAAACAAGTCTACCATGCTATCTTGTCTCACCATGGCAAGTGCTGTTATCTTTAGAAAGAGGAATGAATGCGGCGTACCAACATCCTGAGCCCTGCAATATTATGCTTTGGAGTGTGGGTTACTTCCTGATTCCTGCTACATACTATTATTCTCAAGTCACTGGTTTACTTAATGAAGTTAGCCCTTGAACAGAAAAGGGCTATTTGTGAGCAGACAGACATTTCCATTTATCTGGATTTTTCCTAGTTTCTTCCACAGTAAAATGTGTTACGGTCACAAGTCACATGGCATTTTTACGGCTCCCTAATTGATTAAGTAACTTGTGATCAGGATTGAAGAAGCTAGTGGTGTTTTAAATCTCTTAGGCCTTGGCTACACTGGCAATTCACAGCGCTGCACTTGCTGTGCTCTGGGGTGTGAAAAAACACCCCTCCTGAGCGCAGCGAGTGCAGCGCTGTAAAGCGCCAGTGTAATCAGCGCCTGCAGCGCTGCACGCTCTCTTGAAGCGCTGCAAGCTATTCCCCTCGGAGAGGTGGAGTACTTGCAGCACTGCGAGAGAGCTCTCGCAGCGCTGGCGGCGCGACTACACTCGCACTTCACAGCGCTGCCGTGACAGCGCTGTGCATCCGCGAGTGTAGCCAAGGCCTTAGGTAAAATGGCTAAAGGAGCAGGAAATGTAACCATTTCCCTTGCTAGAAAGCACAGGCATTGCCAGAGGCAACATTCCTAGGGTAATTAGGCTTAGATGGCATTTATTGGCTAGTTGCAAAGTTTAGGTTTACTTTTTTTCTCTCATCACATTCAAATAATTGCTTGGGTGGTTCTAGGCACAAAGATTGCCATCACATGCTTATCTGGATTGTTTAACTGCATGAGATAGGGACTTGGGGAACACTGTCCCACTCCTGCCCACCCCCATAGGCTCTCATCTGAAATAAGATGTACTGGGCCCTGTGCAGATATTCTAGCACATAAGCTTAAAATTCACTGAGTATTTATACAAGGAAACTCGCGACCTGGATATTTGCTAAAGATGAACAGAAAAAGGCTGCAAACACAACCAAAGAAAGTTCTTTTGTAAATTTAAGCAAGTTCTTTTCCTGTACTAAGTATTCATCTAGCTCTACTAATTTCTTTTGGAAGTTTTGAATTTCAGCTTCTGTCTGATCTTTTTGAAGTTAGGTAAACAAAATTGAACTCCACAGGCAACGATTTAACAAATGACTTATATAAAAGAGCATCTAATTTCTATATCATTCTCCTCCCTTATTAATACAGCCTCCACAGGGAGGTGAAAACTAATTTACAAGCCCTGTGTGCCTATTATTAGTTTCAACTGTGCCTTGCATTTGTCTATATTAAGTTTTGTTACCCAATGTGCATACACACACACACACACACTTTCTTTACCTACCTTTTGGAAGCACTGCTAAAAGATTAGCATCAATGTCCTTTGTGCTATTAGCAAGTTCTTCTTTATCCTCAAATGAAAATTCCTTCTGAAAACTGAAAACAATATCTGGTTTACTGAGCTGTGAACACTTCAGCTACAGATCAAATTAAGCCAAGATATATAGAGATTTACTTCATGATACCTTAACATACAGACACAAAGAAGCGTATTTGCCATGATTTCAGGAGACACAGAAACAAGGCCAGACTCCCATTAATGGGACAATTAATGGAAGCAGTACAGTAAACAAAATCAATATAAGTGCTACAATAAGTTTAACGTAATATAAGTAGTACACCTCTGAAAGGGTAAAGAAACTGAAACCAAAGCCAGGCTTTGGCAAGTGTACAGTGCTCACTTTATATGATTATTTTTTATTACAAATATTTACACAGTAAAAATGATAAACAAAGGAAATAGTATTTTTCAATTCACCTCATTACAAGTACTGTAGTGCAATCTCTTTATTGTGAAAGTGCAACTTACAAATGTAGATTTTTTTAAAAACACAAATGCACTCAAAAACAAAACAAAGTAAAAATTTAGAGCCAACAAGTCCACTCAGTCCTACTTCTCATTCAGCCAATCTCTAAGACAAACAAGTTTGTTTACATTTATGGGAGATAATGCTGAGCACTTCTCACTTTATGGTGACATTGTAAGTAAGAACAGGCATTCGCATGGGACTTTTGTAGCCGGCATTGCAAGGTATCTACATGCCAGATGTGCTAAACATTTGTATGCCCTTCCTGCTTCAGCCACTATTCCAGAGGACATGCTTCCATGCAGATGACGCTGGTTAAAAAAACTAATATGTTAATTAAATTTGTGACTGAACTCCTTGGGGAAGAATTGTATGTCTCCGGCTCTATTTTACCTGCATTCTGCCATATATTTCATGTTGCAGTCATCTCGGATGAGGACTCAGCACATGTTCATTTTAAGAACACTTTCACTGCAGATTTGACAAAATGCAAAGAAGATACCAATGTGAGATTTTTAAAGACAGTTACAGCACTCAACCCAAGGTTTAAGAATCTGAAGTGCCTTCCAAAATCTGGAGCATGCTTTCAGAAGTCTTAAAAGTGCAACACTCCAATGTGGAAACTACAGAACCTGAACCACCAAAAAAGAAAATCGACCTTCTGCTGCTGGCCTCTGACTCAGATGATGAAAATGAACATGCATCGGTCCACACTGCTTTAGATTGTTATCGAGCAGAACCCATCATCAGCATGGATGTATATCCTCTGGAATGGTGGTTGAAGCATGAAGGGACACATGAATCTTTAGTGCATCTGGCATTAGGGTGACCAGACAGCAAGTGTGAAAAAATCGAGATGGGGTGGGGGGTAATAGGCACCTATATAAGAAAAAGCCCCAAATTTAAGGAGATATTGGGATATCTGGTCATCCTATCTGGCATGTAAATACCTTGAGACGCTGGCTATAATGGTGCCACGAACACCTGTTCTCACTTTCAAGTGACATTGTGAACAAAAAGTGGGCAGCATTATCTCTTGCAATTGTAAACAAACTTGTTTGAGCGATCGGCTGACCAAGAAGTAGAACTGAGTGGACTTATAGGCTCTAAAGTTTTGCATTGTTTTATTTTTGAACGCAGGTTTTTTTGGTACATAATTCTACATTTGTAAGTTCAACTTGCATGATAAAGAGACTGCACTACAGTACTTTTATTAGGTGAATTGAAAAATACTATTTCTTTTTTATAGTGCAAGTATTTGTAATCAGAAATAAAGTGAGCACTGTATACTTTGTATACTGTGCTGTAATTGATATCAATATATCTGAAAATGTTGAAAACATCCAAAAATATCTAAATAAATGGTATTCTATTTATTCTATTATTTAACTGCAATTAATCACAATTACATTTTTTTTAATCGCACGATTAATCAAGATTAATTTTTTTTAATTGCTTGACAGCCTTAATTTATATCTGAAACTGTCTTGGTAAAACCACTCCTTATAAATAACTTTAATGTTAACATTTCATACAATGTGGTAGGTTATATTTATCTTTTCGGTACTATATGACACATTCTAAACAGAACACCTTTGGTACAATTAATATGACATTTATGAGATACACACGCATACATCTATAGATCTAACATGGCTTTTAGAACACAGGCCATCCAGCATCTTTTCTTCTTTAAAAAATTTAAAAAGGCTCGATTGTCCACTTACGTGAGAAAAATATTTCTTGAAATACAGATGTTTAGCATTATTTGACATTTTTATGTAAAATAAAGGTGTTATACCATCTAGACATCTTCAGTTGGCACTGAGATCCCTTATGTTAAGTTAGGAAGGTCTATTGAGAGAATCAGGGTATGTCTACACTAGAAACGCTACAGCAGCACAGCTGTAACATAGGCACTTACAGTGATGGAGGGGGTTCTTCCATCACTGTACTAACTCCACCTCTCTGAGAAGTGGCAGCTGGGTCGACAGAAGATCTTGCAGTACACTGTGGTTTAGGTTGGCTTAATTACATTGCACATGGCCGAGCCTCAGAAGACTCGGAGAAGAAAGTCAGGAGAAGATGCCGGGGCTGGGCCTGGCCATTCCTGGGCCAACGAAGTGATCATGAGATGTGTGCACGAGAGGCAAAGTCTCCCACAATGCCACAGCTAGGCACAAGGGGTTGCCCTACAAGTGAGGATGAAATGTGCTGGCTGGACAAGTTGCATTAATTGCTAATGAAAGCTAATAGCAAGTTGAATGCTCAGATTCCCATTATCTCGTTGATAACAGAAATCTGTACCTCAGCATGAAGTAAAACAATTTAATGCCTCAAAAAACATACTGTGGCCATCAGCAAATGGGGTAAGTCTGGCTTTCATTTTAGGCTGCCAGAAGCTAAGAAAAGCTCACTGCATATTTCCATGTATCCAGTGTAGACAAACTCTCCTGATTTTATTGTGAGTCTCATGATGTGCCATTTTCTTTAAGCCACAGTTCCTAGCATTGTTTGATTACAAGAGAATCCCAGCTTTCATTTAAAAAGTTCATAGCCCTCATGATTGTGGGGAAAACCTTGAAAACGTGAACAATATTGGCTCAAAATTCATAAAGGTAAATAAACTCAAAATTAGTTATTTAAAAAATCTGTTCACTTAAACTAATCTTTGGGTGTCAGCCTGACTCATGACTTTTGAATCCCTAGGTCAGTGATTCTCAACCAGGAGTACACGTACCCCTGGGGGTACACAGAGTCTTCCAGGGGGTACATCAACTCATCTAGGTATTAGCCTAGTTTTAGAACAGGCTATATAAAAACACTAGCAAAGTCAGTACAAACTAAAATTTCATATAGACAATGACTTGTTTATACTGCTCTACACTGTAGACCATATACAGAAATGTAAGTACAATATTTATATTCCAATTGATTTATTTTATAATCATATGGCAAAAATGAGAAAATAAGCAATATTTCAGTAATAGTGTGCTGTGACACTTTTGTATTTTTACATCTGATTTTGTAAGCAAGTAGTTGTTAAGTGAGGTGTAACTTGGGGTACACAAGACAAATCACACTCCTGAAAGGGATACAGTAGTCTAGAAAGGTTGAGAGTCACGGCCATAGGGCTAGTAGTATCATTGACAACACTGATTATGTTGCCATAGTGCATGTGAAATAAGATAATACTTTGAGTTTAGTTCTATATAGACTCCTGACACAGGAAAGCATTAAAGCACATTTCAATTAAGCATGTGCTTACATCCCCCTTTGACTCAAGGGGTGTAAGCCCTTGCCTATACTGGACACTATATCTTCTGTGGGTTTTCTGCTTTTCCTCAGCCCCTGTCTCAAGGCCTGAAGTTTTTTGTTGTTGTTTTAAAAATCTTCTACATAGGACCATGTGTGCTGTAAGCTGGTGTGGCAGCATGCCAGTTAGGTAGCTTCAGCTCACATAAAGAATTTTGAGGCAGGTTTAGTAGTAAGTTGCCGAGGGAGCTCTGGGAACATGTGTCCCTTATTCATCATGCTGCCATCTGACTAGTTCAAAAACATTTACTTAATCAAATCAATGCCCCTTACTGCTTTACCCAGACAGCAGGTCTATACTAATAGTAAAAGGCAAAAAGGAAGATATTGCTCTTTAAAAACAATACAATTTATCCAAAGAATGTGGCATAAAGAAATACAGTAGTCCTGAAAAAGTAGAGATGCATTTACGACTTATCACTACGTGAGGGACCTCTGACTGAAATCTGTGGGGGGATTTTTGGTTGCCCCTTTCCCAATTCCAGGAGAAAGGAAAATGGCCAAAGAGGACTCGGGATCCTGAAATTGACAGTCCCCAGGGCTAATGGGGGAGGCCAGCGCTCCACACCAATCGGATCAGCGTGGGGCAGGGGGGAGGTCAATGAGGGAGTCAAGAACCCTCGGTCTTCCTCAGCGTGAGCTGGGGCTGCCAGGGCAGAATGATAGATAGATAAGATAAGATAGGGCTCAGAACACAGCTGGGGAAAGAGCAGCAGCAGATTGGAGAGAGAGCACACTGGGGCAGGTCTCCTGCTCAGGCAGCAGAGTCATGAGTGCTGGTTTAGGAAGAGATGGAGGGCATCAAGTGCCAGAGGGGGACGTGGCCTGACAGGAGGGCAGAACGGGTTCTGTCACAGAGGCCAATCCTGGGGCAGTGCCACACCAGCAGCCTCACAGGAGCGCATCCAGGTCCAGGAAGACTTTGCCGGACTCGTAAATTTGTTGTTACTGTAAAATTTATTGCATGTTAGAGACTGCTTGACCCTTACCCAAGCCATCTCCTCACAGTGCTTCCAGGGTGTTCTTTAATCGCCAAAGAAACAGTGTGGTGTAAATAAACTGTATATGTGTTTAAGTGAATGGCAGTGATTATGGGTTAAAAGGGTAACAAGGGAGTTAGGAGTATCCTGGAGTGGGGGCACCCTCATCCCTGCGCAGAGTTTAGGGTTGCCAACAGTCCCTTATTTCTTCATCTCCGTACAGCAAAATTGGGAGTTGCTGAGTGCTGCAAAAACAGCAAGAAATCGTCCTAAGGAATGTAGGTGAGTACTGGTTATTAATTCTTAACAATAATATCAGGAGATGGGGTGAGGGTGCTAAGAAAACAGTCCCTTATTTTTGAACTACGTTGGCAATCTTGCCCATAGAGAGACTGAGGTAAACGTGAAGGAACCCCTGAGCTCAGTCCTCTCTGCATAGTGTGAGTCCTGCTCATGCATGGCTGGGAGGGAAAGTCGAGGTGGGCAGGTACCGGATGAAGTGAGTCGGGGAGGGACTGAGATCCTTTCGTTGCTTGGTTCAGCTGGTGAACTGCATACATACAGAAATTCCCCTACTACAGTGGGACAAATCCCCCCCTTATAACAACTTTAAATACAAATGTTTATTTGCAAGCTCAATTGAACTCAAATTAGTGAGATCATGGTAACTAAGAACTATGGTTTCAGTACTACAGGTCATGAGATGCAAAGGTTTTAATAAGATGCTGACAACTCATTTATTTCTCACTGATTTTCTCTTTTTGTAGATGGGGAAAACATTTAGAGATTCCCTTCTTTGCTCCTTTAGTTATTTTCTGCTGGAAGAGCTGTTGCAGCTGCTTCTGTTGGGTCAGATAATCTGTGGTCTCTTGATTTATACGTAATCTAGTATTTAAAAGACATCTTTAAATTCCCTCCCCCTACTCCCACATTCTAGCAATATTCATTCCCCATTCCAAAAGCTTAAAAAGCTAAAAAAGTAACAATCTGATTAGGTGCTGATTCTGGGCAGCTGCACTACAAACTTTCGTGTTGGTGTACTTTACTGTTAAACACTTCAGTTTTTAGTATTAAAATGATTTATGGCACACACTCAGGATTTTTGCGTTTTGCCTTTCTTAACTTTTTCAATTTCAGCCAGAAAAATGCATTTTATCACCTTCTCTACTATTTTCTCCTTAACAAATCCACTGTTAGATCTGGATTCTGCACAGGATTCAGAGAAAAGAAATGCATCCAACGTCCTTGACTGGAAGATGTCTTGTAATTATATTTCATGAAGCCTGATCAAGATCATGGGGTGCCACAAGCTCCTGTCTATTTCCAGACATGATAAAAATTGTTGGAGTATTTTCCCCAGTGAAAAGTTTAATAAAATAATAATCTTCAGGAATCCACACGAATCGTGTCAAATGTGTCTGGTAGCATTTCCTAGTCTCCATATTTTAGTTTATTCCTTTAAATGCAATCACTTTTTTGTGCTGCATAAGAAGAGAATTTAATAATCAAACTAGCTGTACCGCTCTCCTCTGACAATTTTTGGGCAGGCAATTGTTTTTAGACAACAGAGATTAACATTTGAAAACTTTACCTGCCACTGTAGCATGTAACGTTTGAATTAGCTGCTCCATTAACCTAGTTACATATCCAGAAGCAAACAGCAATTTGACTGAAATCCCATCGGCAACAGTGTTCAGCCATTGCTTCCTCCCATCTACTATGCGATATTTTTCTTCGGGATTTAATATTACAACAGAAATACACCATCATAAAATAGGTTTGCCACCCTACAAATTGGGCATATGGTTCTTGTTTCTCATTCTCTCCTTACATCATTTCCTCCACTTGCTCTTTGATAGGGAAAGATTTTGATGTCACAGTTAAGTCCCTCTTCTCTAAGGTGTTCATTTTGAGTTCTCCTATGTCGCCCACTTTAAGGTCTTCCTATTCCCTTTCCCCTTTTTCTCTACAATGCACAAAGAATGAGGAGGCATGGAACAATAAAGGTGGAGAGAAAGAGCCAAGCCAAAAAAAAAAAAAAAAAAAAAAAAAAAAAAAGAGGTACTTGGTGTAGTAGAGTCCTGTTGAGCAAATGCTTAAATAAGTTACTCCAAAACACCTAACTAACAGGCATTTAGAGCTTTGAATACCCAGTTCAGATACATAGCTTTTTGTCAAGTTGTTACAGGGCAAAGAATAATTTTCAAAAACATAAGAAGCACTACAGATTCAAATGGTTATTACAGGTTATTATCTTACTATCAAGAACTGGACAGACAAAAGAAATTTTACAATGTTTTACCTTAATGCTCTCCTTCTTTGGAGTAGTTTTGAGGTTTTAAATCTGACTGAATTCTCTTTGTCAAAATCTATGAGAGAAGAAAAGCACAGTAAAGAGGCCATGTATTAATATTTAACATTTAAATGGCTGTATCATTATCTCAACTCTTTGATGTTGAAAATGGTAGTGTCTTAGATTCTATAGTTGAATGAATATGTACAGCTGCATGCCTAAAATGGTGCCAACTTAAAGTCTTGAGAAAAAGTACAGAGATCATATGTGCCAATAAGTTTTTAATATTCTTTGTGACAACTAAATATATGTGGTTCAAGTGGTTTAAACACAGGAGACTGAGCCAGGAACTACTAAATTCTAACCCTGACTCTGGCTGCATCTTCCTCTGTGACCTTGGGAAAGTTACTCAAGCTCTTTGCCTCAGTTTCCCTGATTGTAGAATGGACCTATTTACCTGCTTAACAGGGGAGACTTGAGTTTAAGGTTTATAAAGTACTTTGAGGAGGAAAAGGGTTTCAAAAACATATTGTAACAAACATGGGTTGGACCCTAGCATTATTATAAAAACTGCACATTCACTGCAAAAGTCAGACATACCTAAGTAAATGTTTGGTGGAGCAATATATTCTGATGTCAGTGACAAACATTAGTAAAGGTTCCCCTAGTATCTGGCAAAAACCAAATCTTCCTGAATAAACTGGAAATATGTTTAGTCATTTCCATCCTTGGGTCTTGTTCACCGTGGGTGTAAAGGTGTGTTAGATACAATCCCATTTAAACATTTATAGCGGGCAGGGTTCTAGCACAGAACCCCTAATATAGAAGAACCATACTATGCACTAGGGAGGTAAGCAGTCAATAGTGCAGTAAGGTTAGGGGACTGAGAAACAAGCCTATCAGGGAAGTTGTGCTAGAAACCAGCTAGCAGCTATTTAAACACAGATGAAGCTACCATGATTTGCTCCTAGTGGGGAAACAGCCTTCGGTCCCATCTGCACTGAAGTGAGTTGTCTCAGGGGACCAAGATACAGAATGGGTGTTCCTTAACATAACTGAGGGATTGTTGCATCTTGCAATGTAGACTGATACATGACCAACACTTTAACATAATTCAAGGACATGGTTAAAAGCTGGTATGTGCCATCTACACTGAGATGGTACTGTGTTGTAACCATGTTGAGGGACAACAGGTTTATAACCAGTACCCGACACAGCTATTTATAATCTTGATGGAACCTATGATGTAACCAAGGGATACTGGTAGAATAATGGTGTAATTAGGTTTAATGTAGCTGGTTACCAAGAGCTACATTGTCAACGGGTCTTATGTCTGTACAACCTTTAAAAATTTGCTCGCTCATTCTCTCTTCCCACGCCTCAGAGATACATAGATTTAAATGGAGACCATTTAAATAAGATTATAAAAAGGCTAGAAAATATGTAAACCAATGACCTTTTTCTAGAATACTGGAATACACTGAAACAATTCAATATTTAAAGCAATCTTGTTAACAAGTAAACAGCATCCTTCTAGTTTATATAGGCATTATCATCTTTCCTGTTTTTTGTTGGCATTTTGTTTCTCTTTCCAACTAACTACATGGAAAATAAAGCTCATTAATCATACAGCAGAGACATTTTGTAAGACCAGCTACAAAGTGTTATAAGCAAAGATTTACGAATGGTTTACTAATCATTACACTAATAATTTAAAAAAAATATTCCATAAACATTTTCTAGAAAGGCCAGATTTATAATACTGTAAAAGCACAGCAGATAAAAATTCTCCACAAAAAAACCAACACAGTATGAGTTTGGTTAATCAAAACCAGGCATGCATAAAATTTATAACCATTCAGATAGTATATAACCCATCTTTGTACCAAATAGTATAAAACAGCTGTCCACTACGAAAACCACATGTAGGCCACAGAAAAATTCCTCCCCACCGCAGCAAAAAAGAGAGAGAGGAGCTTTCATCATCTGAAATTTGAAGAAGGGGGAAGGGGCAGTGGCTCGCAGAGGGGCATAGATTCATAGACTCTAGGACTGGAAAGGACCTCGAGAGGTCATCGAGTCCAGTCCCCTGCCCTCATGGCATGACGGACTCTGTTACCCATGAAAAACATTTAACAACATTTAACATTTTTAAATTGCTGTGCACTTTATAGGGCAAATTCATCTGCTCCCACAAAAACTTGTTTCTGGTATACAGCTATATTTTATGGGTCCCCTTGCCTGATCCGTTCACATGTTGAAGACTTGTTACAGTGTAATAAAGTAACTTTCTGTCACAATCTACTAAACCGTAAAATTTAGTTAATAAAAACATTGAAAGAATGGCAAAAAAGGCTCCTTTCAGGAGAACTTAACAGGTCCAAAGAACAATCATTTTAAGGTGGCTCTGTTTCAATGGTTAACCTAAAAACATACACAGTCCAGTATGCTAAAGAGAAATCACTGCAAATGTAACAATATTGTGTTCCCTCAACAGTGACAAGAAGATTATAAACACACTTATAATCCTATCAGAAATAATGTTAAGTATTTGTATTTACAATTCAGAGTATGTTTACTTCAGTGTTAAATTATGAACTTGCTTGTGCGTTTAACTATTCAATATATTTCCACTCAATCTACAAAATAGTGGTTAAAAACAAAAGCAGTTAAAATATAAGCAGTTAGAATATTAATTTAGGAAACCTGGACATTCCATTGTTACTCAGTACATTTAAAGGCCTTAATTCAACTGCAAGCTAAGCTAATTAGAAGATCCATCTAATCGGATTTTTGAAAAGTGACCTTTGAGGAAATTATAAAATAGACTAGATGCCAAACTGAGTACTAATTACTAAAGTACCAACTGCTTCTATGTAAGGACAAATAGTATGCATATACATTTAAAAAAAAAAGGGGGGGGGAGGGGGAGAAATCAATTGCATTCTTCTCTATCCACTTTGAACTCTTACCTTGCTCCTCAGAGTATTTAACATTTCCCAAATAGCTGGAGATCCAAGGATTTCTGAACATGGTTGCACAAACAAAGGATTCAGCAATGAGAAACTACAATGGGAGCTAATTCTCAACCAGCCACAGCCCTAGGCCCGTCTAAGCAATACTGTGTAGAGATTTTTCATAGCACAGGACTGAAGCTGTCAGGCTATCGCGTCCCAGGGAGTACAGTAAATGCATAGCAATAGGCTGCAAAGTAGAGCAGCTCAAGCCCAGTAATCAGATTACAAGCAGAAATTAGGCACATGAATGCTAAAACAAATTGGACAATGGTGATTGGAAGCTTTATAATATTACTACTTCAAAGCTCTAGCCAAATCACAAATTATATTCTAGCAAGAAGATACTGCAGAAACCCAATATTCTTTACAGGAAAATAAATCTCTCTCCAAGAGGAGTAATTCCTTCTTATCTCTAATCAGAATAAACTGCAAAGAATGCTTAAACACAAAGTAAAGCACAGCAACTGGGCTGTCAGAAGACTGACGTTTAATCATATCATTATGCTTAACATTTTGCCCATTCGATAGGCCAAAAAGGAATGTTTAAGCAGCGAAGATTTATGGGTAACATATGAACAAAATTACTGGTGGGAGAAGGGGAGTTAAGAACAGATACCCAGACACTTATTTTAATTTGAGACAGAAGGTGCAGAACTGTAAGACAATTTATCTAATAAGTACAGCATAGCTGCCACATTTATCTTAAACTAGATTTTATAGGTTTTGGATTCATTGTGGACTTCAATAATGAGATTTCAGGATCCTTTATATTCCAGTCTAAAAATCTGGAAGCACTTCTTCAGAAGGGTGCAATAACTGTTTTACAAAGCAGACCTGTTTGATCATCTCAGGAGTAAAATGAAATAACCAACCAACCAAAGAGGTGTTAAAAATGGCTGAGACAAAAATTCACACACACAAACCCAAAACAGCCAAAGGCAATTATTGAATAACTCGTACTCTCCTTCCCCCTCCTCCTCCACTCCGAACCACTTAAATGATTAAATACCAATGGAAGACTAAATAGCAGTCAGGAATGTTAGACTTACAAAATGTTAGTTTATGGGTGTGCAGGGGTAGAGCCACTGTCTACTTAGACTGTATGTTCCTTGGGGCAGGAACTGTGCTAAATTATGTACCTGCATGGTGTCTAGTACAATGGGGACCTAATCCATCTCTATACACTACCACAATACAAACATAGGAAAGATGCTATTTTGGATTTAACGTTAGGAGACAGCTAAGTTCAAACATATGGTCCAGTCAAAAGAAAATAAAATGTTAATTTCAGCCAGTTTATCAGGAAGCAGTATGTATGCCTGCCAGGTTGTTTGAAGTGGTTTGCTTTTATTTTCTTTGGTGTTTATGAGTAATTTCTGACTCAATTCGGGGTGCGGGGGACACTATTACTTCTTCCAGTTTCTTTAAACAGCCTGTAGCATGTTTAATATAGAAGACAGGATCTGGGTTCCAGAAGTATAGCCAGACATCTCCTGGTTACCAGGTCTACTTGTTGCAATTTTGGGTGGATAGTGGGGTGGGGAGGGAGGTTATGGCCATTATCTCTAAAATGGACCCACCTTCTTTGTGATGGGCCCAATTGCCTAATCCCTACAAGATGAAGGCATCTTGTACTCCTTCACTCACCTTCTATGTAACGGCACGTCTTCACTACCCGCCAGATCGGTGGGTAGCAATTGATCTATTGGGGATCGACTCATCGCGTCTAGTGAAGACGCGATAAAATCGATCCCTGATCGCTCTGCCGTCGACTCCAGAAATCCACCGCGGCAAGAGGCGGAAGCGGAGTTGACGGCAGCGCGGCAGTGGTCGACTCGCCGCCGTCCTCACAGCCAGGTAAGTCGACCTAAAATACACAACTTCAGCTACGCTATTCACGCAGCTGAAGTTGCGTATCTTAGGTCGACCCCCGGTAGTGTAGACCTAGCCTTAGTCTCCTCTGGGACTTTAGCCATCATCTTGCTTGTGATAGAGATTCAATGAGCAAGAAAAAAGTATATGTAGTCTTGGAAGGACATCATAACTTCAAACACCCCTCTATGAACTTGGTAATTTTAAATGAATTCTTACTCATGGTGTTCAAATGCTACTTATAGGATGTGTAAATAAGCCTGAGTTTCCAGAACAGCTGCCAATTCCACTGTGAAAGCAGAACTTATGACAGACACTACTGTGGGTAGGACTTCCTCTCCTAGCGTTCAGGGCTGACAGTTCAAGAATGCAGGGGGTAGCTCATGGGTGTAAAGATAACTATTACTATGGAGGGCTTAAGGTCAGGGGAGGGAACAGATGAACTGCAACAGAGAATATCCATATCTGATTTTTCCCAAATGATCATTTGGTCTAGAGCTCAGCATCAAGCTCTCTTCACCTGAAACTGGAATTATTCACCAAGTGCTACTCTGTGCAGGATATCCATGAATACACCCCCCTGATCTTAGCACGGAATACTGCTTCTAACATAGCATTCTGTGACCCTACATTACTGGCACTCAGATAATGGGTCTGTTCCGGTCCTTCAGAATTAGTTCTGTTGGAGGCAGAGGATTAAAATACAACAGCAGTGTGGCGCCATGCAGAGACAGGGGGAATTTGGACACATACTTCAGTCTTCAAGAGTTTCTCCATCCTCTATATAATGAGCAAGTCCACCCTCCCCTCCCCCCCCACACACAATTTGACCTGACCTCCTTTGTGGCAAAACCTAGTTTCATAGGGCCCATGGGGTCAGCACAGTTATGAGACTGCTGTTACACTAAAACCAGTCCCGTGAGAAGACCCATCAATTTGGCATTAAAAAACAAAAATGGGGGGGGGGGGGGGGGTTTCCATGAAGAGGGAGATCTCCAAATATTTCAAGGTGGCCATTCTGTCCTTTAAAATGATCAAGTGATCAAGAGCAGAAGCATGTCCATCTCAGTGATATAGCAAGGCTATGTTATAGATCTGCTGTTCTTTCCTTGCCCATCCCATCCCCCAGACCAATTTTTAAATGTCAGATGCCTCTAATATATGAGCACAGCTGGAAGTTAAAATTGCAGTTAATGAAAAAATTAGGTTAAGCATACATTGCTAATCAAAAACAGACTGCCCACGAAAGATCTGTTGGCAACTGAAGATTGTTCTGTAACTTCCCTCAGGAACTGCGGCAAAACGTCATCATTTTGTTTGGGGACATGGAGTGTTGTAATCAAAGCTGGAGCTGAGACTGCTTGTAGGCTGCCTTCAACTTACAGTACAACTTTATCCAGGAGTCAGCCCACCCCCACCCCCAATCACGACATTTTTAAAAATATTAAAAATTTTGAGTTTTAGTTCTTGGGAGTTTGTTCTCAAACCTCTCTCTGCAATCACGAGGGCTAGATGCTACATTGTAAAATGGCATCTTAGATTGTGCCACAATCACAAGACTCTGGGGACTGTGGCCACATGCAACAAGAACAAAACAAAACAAAATC
Organism: Trachemys scripta elegans; assembly: GCF_013100865.1. Lineage (NCBI taxonomy): Eukaryota > Metazoa > Chordata > Testudines > Emydidae > Trachemys > Trachemys scripta. Next base: position 29,860,398 of record NC_048299.1, read on the forward strand.
ACGACAAATTCAGGACAAAATTGGCATTTTTTCCTAATGTTTCCAGAAAGAAAGAAAGAAAGAAAAACAACCACAACACAGCTATCAGCCCCCAAAATAAAGTTATAAAAAATTGAAGTATTTGTCCTGTGGTACGTTAAACAGAAAATGATTATCCATACTATATTCAAGAAAGACTGCACACAGTTTTTTTAAATAAAATAGATTTTAAAATAGATCACATACACCTCATCACTCCCTGCCCCCATATATATTGGCAAGTGGTCTTCTCATTTTCCTTAGTGAAGGTAATTTATACAGGATTTCTAATCCGGGATAAAATCTCCTGACATGAGATCATCCCTTGAGTGGGAAGTATGTTTAATCCTTTTCGCTTTCCTTTTATCACTTCTATTGTTATGCAATAAGTTCCAGAATCCTATGTTTCTGCCTAATTATTACGTAATTACAGTAACTCCTCACTAACGTTGTAGTTATGTTCCTGAAAAATGCAACTTTAAGCGAAACGATGTTAAGTGAATCCAATTTCCCCATAAGAATTCATGTAAATAGGGAAAGTTAGATTCCAGGGAAATTTTTTTTTGCCAGACAAAAAGGCATTATATACATTTTAAACAATTTTAAACAAGCAATTTAATACAGGTATTAAACAGGCTGGCAGCCCCCCCCCCCCCCCATCAGCTCCCCTATGCTCCCCTCCCAGCGTCTCCCGCCCACCGGCAGATCCCGCGGATCAGCGCCTTTGTGCTGTTCCCCCCCGCCACCTCCTGCCTGCAGCAATCAGCAGTCTTGCGGCATTCAGGAGGCTGGGGGGAGGAGCAAGAACGCGGCTGCACTCTGCGTCCTCGCTCCTCCCCTGAGCCTCCTGAATGCCGCAAAACAGCTCTTTGGTTAGTATTGCTATTTTGGACAAGTCTTCAGATAAATAGAACTCTGCATTGCATCACCTGCGTCAGGTAGTTTAAAACAGGTCACATGTGAAGAAATCAAAAACAAAGTTAATGGTCATAACACAAGAACTAGGGGCCACCAAATAAAATTAATAGGCAGCAGGTTTAAAACAAACAAAAGGAAGTATTTTTTCCACACAACACACAGTCAAACACACTGTGGAACTCCTTGCCAGAGGATGTTGTGAAGGCCAAGACTATAACAGGGTTCAAAAAAGAATTAGATAAATTCACGGAGGATAGATCCATCAATTGCCATTAACCAGGATGGGCAGGGATGGTGTCCCTAGCCTCTGTTTGCCAGAAGCTGGGAATGGGCGACAGGGGATGGATCACTTGATGATTGCCTGTTCTGTTCATTTCCCACTGGGGCATCTGGTATTGGCCACTGTCGGAAGACAGGATCCTGGGCTAGATGAACCTTTGGTCTGACCCTGTATGGCTGGTCTTATGTTCTTATGGTCAGTAAAATGGCACTCTGAGTACCGAGCTATCTGATGTAAAATGCCAGATGTGTTGAAAGGACATGGCCCATCCACCTGTTCTATATACTTACACATGAATTCTCACTTGGAAAAAAGAACCAATACTTTTGTATGCACCCCAAGAATCTAGATACTCTTTGCATTACTGTTTCAGTAAGCATTTTCCTCACTGAACAAAAGAAGTGAGATTTCTTGAAAGAGGCACCAATTTCAACAAGTCTCCTGCAAAAGATTATCAATTGCTTCCAAGAGCAGTAAGTTTTAAGAAAGATGGAGGCATGGAGGGATTTATTCCAGCATTCACGTAATGCATGTCAATATTCATTAGCCTATATATCAAGCCTATAGGATGATTTAAGATCAATACTTTTTAAAAAAATAAGTATTACGCATCCATTTAAGTTCTGGCTCATGTCCGAGAAGCCCATTCCCCAACCCAGTGATCTACTGTAGTGTATGTGGGTATCAGCAGGACACAGAATTGACCCAAATAAATCAGACTTACCCTGAAATGCTCCTGAATCTATAATGCAGCTTTGGAGTTCATAAAGAATTATTTTAAGTTAATAATTCTAACAGTATTTTAAACACAGGAACTGTATCAATACACGGTAAAATCAATTCAAGTCCTATTACATTCCTTTCTGTGCTAGTGTAAGGTCTCTTGTTCTAGAAGTATACAGTACATCTTTTCTAGACCCTTCTCTGTTAGGCATCCCCAGGAAAATAATCTCCTGTTTAGTTTCTCAAAGACTGCCGTATATTTGGAACTGATTTTTTAATTATGTACATCACTGTTTGAAAATGAACACATTGAAATATGCATTATAGACAGATTTGCACATACATTGGGTACGGTTTCATTCATTTAAACTTAGCACCGTTTGTTAATAGAGCAGTCAATACTTAGTGTAGTCCTAACAGAATCTATGTATTTTATTATACCAAGAACCCCTTAACCTTCTGAAAGCTGATATGGACAAACTGCAAGGAATTTGCAGTGTCTAGACACCATCTTTGATTCCCTTTGTGAGTGAATGAATGAAAATCAGAAGTCTGTATGCAGTGTGATGGTCTCAGGATATTCGAGAGACAAGGTGGATGAGGTAATATTCTTTTATTGGGCCAACTTCTCTTGGTGAAAGAGACAGCAGGAGTTGGTCCAATAAGAGATATTACTTCCTCTACCTTGTCTCTCTAATCAGAAGTCTGAGGCTTTTAAAGCAAAGATGACTTGTAGAATCTTTGAAGTAAGTCGACATGTAACTCATTACAATACTGATTTACTGCAATCCATTAAATTAACAATCTTGCCAAAAACCTTCACACCCACTTCGAATTTTTGCTATGCATAATATTAAAGAATTAAAAAAATAGGAGATAAAGCCATGCCTAAGTTTAAATTAAAATCTTGTGCGGTTTTGGATATCAGTAGTTCAGGAAGCATGAAGTCAAAACCAGGTTAAAGACAAATCAACATGAGAAATCACCAGTGGCTGAAATGTATTAAAAACACATTTCTCCTGTTACAGTATACAAACCCGAGGCATTTGTGAACCAGAGTTTTGCCTTGTCCATGAAATTCCAGAATGCTATTTCTGGATGTGGTTCACAATAAAGTGCTTGTGCTTCAGAGGCTTTTAATTTTTTTGTTCAAACAGGTTAAGTAATTTAAACCCACCTCCAATTCAAAATCCTCCTCCTCCTCTAAACAGCTACGTTCACAGACGCTCTCAGCCTCCTGTCAAATAATTGCTTGTGCAGGCAGGTCTGCCACATTTAGCCTTGGCATTGTAGAAACATCTGTTTTCCCCCTACTTGCTCAACAAGAAGCTTCACCTCTTTCTTAACTCTGAAGTGAACTGCATCTCTTCTCTTAGGGTTGTTCTGGAGTTTCCAGAAATTAAAGATTAATTTTTAATTAAAGATTAAGTCATGTGATGATCCTCCAGGAACAGGCAACCCTACTTTCCCTGGGATTGAACAAGGACTTGTCTAGTCAGTATTCAGAGGCATTGCTTGCAAATGCCCTGCCATTCTGACAAGCTTTGTCAGCGAGGCAGTGCCAACCTCCTTCCTAGAAACTATTTCCTCCCCACCTTCCCATACTTATATTTCACTTCAGTCTCCTTCCAAATACAAGATGATCCCCAAGAGTGGAATTCTGTTAACTCTGGGCAGTCTGCTTGGAAGACAATTGGAAAATGGCCCTGCACAGCTAAGCCAGGATAAAGAGCTCAGTTAGGCCTTGTCTTCACTTACCGGAGGGTCCGGCGGCACGCAATCGATGTTCTGGGATCGATTTATCGCGTCTGGTTAAGATGCGATAAATCGATCCCGGAAGTGCTCGCAGTCGGCACCGGTACTCCAGCTCGCTGAGAGGAGTACGCGGCATCGACGGGGGAGCCTTCCTGCCGCGTCTGGACCGCGGTAAGTTCGGACTAAGGTACTTCGAATTCAGCTACGTTATTAACGTAGCTGAATTTGCGTACCTTAGTCCGAAGTGGGGACTTAGTGGGGACCAGGCCTTAGATGACTCTACAATACAAGAGTGTATTCTAATGCAAAGATTAGTACTCTCCAAACATACGTCTAAGCCCAAGGAAGAGTAGACCAGCTGCAAAAAAGCCTTTAAACAAAGATTTGATTTCTAAAGGAAAACATCAATTCTGTTTACCACTGCAGCATTGCACCCATTTCACAAGCTACACCGTGACTAGTTACCTAGAAATATAACAGCCATTTCTAAGTCTTGAGATGAGGCAGACACTAATTCAGAAGGGAGCCTATAACACTATAAAAAGCTGTAATGTTTAAACAAAATATTTAACATTAAATGCTATTTTTTCTTAGTGCTGGCTTCACACAACATTCTGGCCTTTCTCTGGGTTGTCACATTGTTGGGGGTGACATCTCAGGAGTTTTGAGGGGAAGAGATAGCTCAGTGGTTTGAGCATTGGCCTGCTAAACCCAGGGTTGCGAGTTCAATCCTTGAGGGGGCCACTTGGGGATCTGGGGCAAAAATCAGTACTTGGTCCTGCTAGTGAAGGCAGGGGGCTGGACTCAATGACCTTTCAAGGTCCCTTCCCATTCTAGGAGATGGGATATCTCCATTAATTATTATAATTATTATTATAACTGTCTAGAACGCCAGCCCTAGGGCAGCCCAATTGTAAATGTTCTGGTAAATTATTGCTCATTCATGGTGACAAGTGTATTTCAGTCTGACGTTACATTCTGCAGTTCTGAGCAAAAATGCATTAAGAACATATGAAAAGGGAACTGGTCAGCACAGTGACCAGAGGGGAAGCTGCCGTCGTGACCTGGGTTGAATGGCTGAAAGCAAGATTGCTCCTCTTAGTCCCCTTTAGTGCATGTTGCAAATATACTAGACAGTCTCCAGTGTGTTCAAGAGAGGAACAAGCTACTAATAGTGGGGCTGCCAAGAGGGGAGGAAGGGGGGGGTAAATTGTGCCAGGGGCTCAGCAAACATGATGTACTGGGGCTTCAAATTTCTCTTGACGGGCCGGAGCAAGAAAGTTATAGGTCCGGATTGAACTGTATTAGCAGAGCGATGTAGGGAAGCACCTGGCTGCACTATGCTTGGCTGAGTCTATGGGCACTCAATATCAATGGTAAGGAATAACACTTGCAAATATACGTATATTTTACTTAAAAGCCTCTCTCAGTGTGAAAGCCAGTCATTGCGATGGGTAAGTGAAACGATTCAGTCAGTGCTATCCAACACATGAAAAACTGTGAAAGAGAGGGAATATCAAAACCAAAGGATAAATTCACTCTTTCAGCGAGTAAACCGTCTTCTGAGAAGGGAAATGAAACTGCATGTCTGCTGTGCTAAAAGAATGTTACCTGAAGAAACAGAACGTCACAAATCGTTTTTCTAAAACTGGTTTCTCTGTTAATAGGATATTCAGACAGCAAAGCACTTGACACAACCAGGCTCTACAAAGAAATATATCTCATAAAGCCCTGGCAAGATTATCAGACAGAGTGGTGAGCTAATGCATATTATAATCATAAAGTGCTCACTGTGCAGGCAAAGAGCGATACTGAAGCCCCCTTTTCTAAATCACAGCCTTTACAAAGAGCTTCACATCCTCTTTAGCCTCCTTTGCGACACCTGCAAACTGAAGTTTTATCTTCTATGAAAAATGAACTGAAATGCAATGCATTATCCGTACAATAGTACTGGGCCACCTCGCACAGATCTGGGCTGTATCTAGCTCTAAACTGAACACTAAGTTAGCTGCCATCCAGCATATTCTGACTCCAGACACCATTCTCAGCTGCTTACCTAATAAGGCAACGTGCAAGTTGACTGGCTGGCTTATAGGTCATCCAGTGTTTACCTTGCAAGCTTACAGCATGCAAGCAACTGACAGAGGGTGCTCGGCTATCCCTTGTCAACAGCAGGAAAAAAGTTTCACTATATTAACACAGCAATAGGAACCATTGTGTAGGAGACTATTATATGCAAAGTTATGAAGATGCCGAATCTCATTTGCAGAGGCTGGAACATATTGCATTTGCCGTTTCATGATACTAGCAGCTTACAGCTTTGTTAATTTATTTTACGGACATGAACATAAAGCCCCAGATGGTAAGTGCAATTATTTTTCATTCAACACATTTTAGGACAATTTGCTATTTCAAAGTCAATTAGTTTCCAAATAAATGCATTTGCTGCTTGCTTAAAAATGGGCCACTCCATCAGTTGCAAACAGCTACTTTCCAATGTTCTAGACAGCAAGGAACCTAACTGTCCAATACATGTATTTTCTCCTGAACTAGATGAAAGCAAAATAGAAACATTCATTTGAAACACTTTTTAATTTCGATACTCTTCGGTGGCGAGAGACTTCCGTTGTACAACGGTACAGAAGAGTTCTGCAGTGGAGTACTCACAACAAAACTATCATTTGGTAATTTTTTAGCTTTTGATGCCCATAGCTCCTACTGTTATTCACAAAAGTTTTCATGCAGCTCCCAACAGAATTTTCACATGCTACACTGCCATTGTGTTATGTTTACTAGTGATGCTTCTGAGAGAAGAGCAGAAAGTTCCCTAGGCTTACAGCACAGGTAAAAATCAGGGAGGGTAGAGGGCAGTACAAATCCCACTCTAGGTATAGCAGAAGGGAGGTCTCTCCACATGCTCCCTCTTCTTGTATGGTGCAGTGAGCGCTCCCCCTCACGTTGCAATTGGCTTTTTCACCAGGCCTCCCACACCAACAGTTTAAGTGCAATTCCCCAAATGACCACTTCCAACATCTGAGTCAGTATTATTTTTTAAGACCCTGAAGGCACAATTTAGGAACTAACTTCCTTCCAAAGGACTGGAGACTTCCACTTTTCAGCAGATATTGGGGGTGAGGGAAGGAAAGATTATAAAAGAAAAAGGGGGTAGTCACCAGGTCACTAGACACCAACAAAAAGATGCTGTCTGACCACTTGGAAATATTTCCTCACTTTCTGGATTTCGACACTGTATACATTGGTTTGAAATAGTGAAAAATACTGACACAGCATAAAACCAAAATAACTATCCAGTGTTATTGGGCACAACAGCCACAGATTTGCCAAGTGACTTCCATTATTAGAAAATCTTTAGTCCACAATGATTAAATAAAGCTGTGCTTGGGAACCAAATCTGCCATCATGGGGGTGGGGTGCAGGGGGACTACTGCAACAACTGTGCAGTTACACTTGGAATGAATCTCTTGCTCATACAATCATGGTTAAAAAGTACTAGTGTATGTGGCTGAATTGCTCTTATAAATAGAATGTGTTAAAAACACTACAGGGAATCATGTTGACAGTTGGTAAACTTAGCTTCTATCATCATTTACTGTCCAAGTTGTGTCAAAGTGTAACAGCAGATCTTGGATCAAACCTGCCTATTATTCTTTTCCATTAAAAATGCTATTTTCCCACCAAACTATATTATGCTCTCCCAATGCAAAATGAAGAAATACTTCTAAAAGCCACTTTAGTGCAGCTATATTTTGAAGTGTGACTATGTAAGAACGGCACGTTACTCAGCAGATTTGCTGCCTGTGTGTATTCATGGTCCAACTTGCTCAATGTAACAAGGATGTTCCTACTGCTTTTTATTCCCTCCAACACTGCAGGAGCAAACAACTAAGCAGCAGTGAGCTGGATTCTATTGCTTATTGCACATTAACAGAATTATTAACTAAGTTTTAATCAACTGTAGCGGCAATAAGCTACTGAAGGCAGTGGGATTTACAGATGTCATGGAGGTCAATTTGAAGATCATCTGTAGCGAATCCAATTTGGCCTACAAAATTTTTATTGCAGGGAGTGATCTGCAAGAACCCCCCAGTCTGATTCAGAGTGCAGACTGATTTTGCAAGTCTGGAAAAATCAGAACATTTCTTCAGTTTACATGTAACAATTAAATACAGAAATCACAGACAAAAATCCCACAATGCCATTTTTACAAATATCTCTGAGTATTCCACACTCAATTTCACCAATGAATTTAAGAAGACCTACAAAACTACACACTAGCAGATGCTAAAAGTCTCAATGCATTTAAAATATTGTAAAATTTGAATTTAAGCAGGAGTGAATGCGACTGCTGCACTGGTTGTACAGAATGCATAACTGGTTCCATTCTAATCACTCATTTTCTACCATTCACAGATTTCTGAAATGCTCAAACTTTCAGGGTGAAGTTTTCCAGAAATGTACCTTCTTGAATGTGTGCTTTTCTGGACAGTTTGATAAAGAGTTCATTTTTTAGCACAATAGGGAAAAACACTTCCACACTTTCTTTGTTGCACCTTATTTTGAACAGATCAAAGAGTGCAGTGGCAAGAAGTAGTAGGAAATCATCCTCATTACGAAGCAATGCTCTACCTTGTTTTGAAGGGAACTGATTTTGCTTTGACTCATTTCTAAGGCTATGTCTACACTTAACATTTAAAGCGCAAAAAGTCCCTTTTGTGCACTAAAACCGCGGGAGCATCTAAACTTGTTAATTACTTTTTGCGGTGAAACTCAGAAGTTTCACAGCAAAAAGAAAACCACCTTCACAAGAGACATATAGCTCTTACCGCTGTTCTTTTTGCGCTGTTGTGGAAGTGAAGAGATGTTCTACCAGCGTAAACCCCTTTTGGCCTCGGAAGGATATCCCACAGTTCCAAAAGTGACCACTCTGGCCAGCATCTCCACTGCTCTGACGCCAAGTAAATGGACGTCCACCCCTCCCCGTGTAAGCCCCGGGAAGTTTGAAACTCCCTTTCCCTTTGCTTGTAGATATGGCAGGGAAAGCAGCCAGACAGCAGGGGTTTTTAAAAAAAAATGCCACGAAAGAAACAAGGAAGTAATGGGGTTGCTGGGACATGAAGCAGGGCAGCACAGGGCACTGAGCAGAGACCCAGAATGCCTTCCGCTCACCCTCCCCTTCCCCTCCTCCCCCCAAGATCTATTGAGAGAGCTGCACTGTGGGATAGCTGCCGTACAGCGCTGCTCTCATCCTGCTCTCAGCCGCGATGGAAGTATAAACACTCTCTGATGCCTGAGGAATTGAGTACAAACCAGCACTTCACTTTCACCAGTTCCCTATCACCAGTGAAACTTACAGTGCAAAAACTCTAAGTATTCTGAAAGCTGTGTACTTAACCTAGGGTGACCAGATGTCCCGAATTTATAGGGATAGTCACGATTTTTGGGTCTTTTTCTTATATAGGCTCCTATTACTCCCCACCCCCTGTCCCGATTTTTCACACTTGCTGTCTGGTCACCCTAATTTAACCTGTGTGGTAGCTTTTCACTACAAAAGCCTACTGGGTATGTCTACAGAGGTGCTTTAGCTGTACAGGGAAAAGTCTAGTTAAATATACTGCTGCACATTGGTGGGGACACCTAAGGATGGAGAAAAGGCCCATGTGTATCTTGTAAGATTAAAATGAATTGAGAGGGCACCCTTATGAGCTTTGCAAAGACATACACAAGCTGAATCATGAGAAGGCCCTTGTATATGCGGTGATCCTATACCATTTCTGAAATATAATATTCAAATGTATATAAATTAGTGGAAGAAAATGTATCTTGCAGTATAGTGCATTACTGTATACCCCAGTCGATGAAACCCATTCACATGAAGAGTTAACTGTTAACTGTACTTACGCAGCAGATTACTGTCTACCACCACTTACTACAGATAAGTCTACCATCACAGAGCGATAATGGAAGTATGCTGGTATACAGGCCACTTATGCTGGCAGCTAAATTTGCTTCAGAGTTAACTAGTTCATCCCATGAATAGCAGCAAAAGAATGCCTCTCTTCAACCAACTCAGCAATGTAGATGGGTGATGACATTCCTCAGAGAAGTTGGGTATATCTCTAACTAGGACAGAATAAAGTAGTAAAGAATGAAGGATTCCAAGATTTCTCTGTTTGCATTACAGTGACCCAGAGGTACAAGTTAGGGAAGAGGCTGCAATTGTGATGGTAATGGACAAACTCTTTGTAAGAGACAGACTTTGCAATCCAGGTTTTTAATCCAAATATATAATAATTAAATGTTTATTTAAAGCGACAGAAAAAAGTATATTCTCATAATAGTCTATGATCATATAATGAAAGACTGTTATACAGTGTAGCGTTTATCAGCCTGTGGGCACAAACATCAGGTGGGTCATAAGGGTTACCATATATTGCGGGGGTTGCACAGGGAGTCATAAAACCCACAGTGGTCACTAAGGGTATTTCTACAGAACAACTAGACACTTGCGTCCGGCCCATGCCAGCCGACTCTGGCTTGCTGGGCTTGGGCTGTGGGGCTGTTTCATTGCTGTGAAGACTTCCGGGCTCGGTTTGGAGCACGAGCTCTGGGACCCTCCCACCGTGCAGGGTCCTAGAGTCAAGACTCTAGCCCGAGCCCAGATGTTTTACCTGGCTCCTGTTGTAACGTGCTCTCTTCTCCATCTCTTACCACCCCGACTCCTGCTGCAGTTGCAAGCCCCCCCATCACCCCTCCATCACAGTGGAGGTTTCTCCCCCTCCTTCACAGTAGGGTGAATAAAAATTGATTTAAAAAAATCAGATTAAAAAAACACATTTTACATTAAATTTGAAATTATGACAACCTATATTAAGGTCTAAAGTTACTATAATCTAATAAAATAATTTAAATAAAGAACATTAAGTAGTACATGTTTGCTGCCAAGTTATAAAGAAACTCAAGCCACTGAACTGGGGAAGTCACTGGTAAGCATGTGAACCATAGAATCTGTTGAAGTGCTAAACCAGCTTTTGACAACAGTAGCCTCTTCTATAGGTGCAACGAGAATATTTTCTTTTCAGTTTTTTTGAACTAGCTCATTTAAAGATGAGAAACCAATTGGGAGCTGAAGAAGCAGAAACGATTTTGTTCCTCTTCCAATCTATGAATAAAAACTAGGTGAGAGATGATGAGATCTATTACTTTCAAATCTTGAAGGGCCATCAGTTCAATTCACTAACTATAGGTAATACTTCCTTGATTTAATAAATCAGTTTTAAATGCAAAACGTAGTTTTTTTACATATTCAGCACATTTAGCGTTGTTTTATTTAACTAATAACATTTTAAAATGTTTTTGTGCAACTTTTTTGAATTTTAATTTCCATCCAAGTAGGGCTTGATACAAAAAATCGTAAGTAAAAAGTTAGTAATCTATTGACTAAAAAGACAACATAAAAACTGTAAAAATTGAGAATATGAATAGTTAAGCTACATAATACCCTAAATAAATATGTATAGCTATACTATATTCTCCTAGTTAGTATAAAGCAGTATCAAATTTAGTTTAGAGGCTATATTTCATTGCAAATCAATATGTTTTAATCATTACCAACCAATGAGAATCAACCTTTCTTTAGCAAAAGAACTAGAAAGTAAAGTACAAAGGCAAAACAAGATTAAAATGGATTTAAATCAAGGTTTCCTGCTTGATGATTTAAATCATGATTAAAATTGGTGATTTATATCAACCCATAGTCACAAGCAGGGCCAGTGCAACCTATTAGGCGACCTAGGCGATTGCCTAGGGTGCTAGGATTTGGGGGGCGGCATTTTCTTTGGCAGCAACCGCGGCGGCCAGATCTTCGGCCGCCCGGCATTTAGGCAGAGGGAGCTGGGGTGGGCGGCGGGGGGCGGGCCGCCTGCAGCAAGTAGGGGGGGGGGGGCGGCACGCACGGCTCTGCTCCGCCTTATCCCTTGAGCACACCGCCCTGCTCTGCTTCTCTCCCTCCCAGGCTTGCGGCGCCAATCACCTGATTGGCGCCGCAAGCCTGGGAGGCGGGAGAAGTGCAGCAGCAATGGTGTGCTCGGGGAGGAAGCAGAGCAGAGCTGAGCTGGGGTGGGGAGCTGCCGCACGGCTCCCTAGGCGGGGGCGGGGAGCTGCCACGGGGGAGGCGCCTCAGGGCGGAGGGGGGTGGTGGAGAACTGCCATGGGGGAGGTGCCTCAGGACGGGGTGGGGGGAGCTGCCGCAGGGCTCGGGGAGGGAGGCGCAAGGTGGAAGTTTTGCCTAGGGCGCGAAACATCCTTGCACAAGTGCTCAGGTCCAGGACAGAGGAACCAATGTTTCAAAGGACTGTGGAGCCGACGTCACAGTCTCTGGAAGCAGCACTAGCCTGGAGAAGAGTGCCATGTAGGTGAGTAGATGAGGGTGGCACGTTCCATCTAGTATCCCCATTGTGTCTTCCTGTTAACCAAACCACACAATCCTTTACAGCTAAAAAGGGATGATGGGATATGGTAGCTCATAGGACAACTAGTTGGGGTACAGACTCAGAAAAGTTGAGAAGCAGTGGTATAAAAACCACAAGCACTGTAGCTAGAGTTAAACATGCAAGTCCTGACTCCAGTGCTTAATCATGCAACCTTAAAATATGCATCCTCTAAGTCAACACTTTTTAAAGTAGGGGTCACAACCCAGTACTGGGTTGCAGAATGTCAGGCACTGGGTCGCCTTGCTGATTCAAATTATAACCATCATTGCCGCGCAGCAGCTCTAAAGGGACCTGGAGAGGATAGAAGAGAGGTGGGGGTGGGTGGGAACTGGGGAAGGGAGCAAGCTGGGGGCTTGCAGGGCTGTTGCGGGCCTCTCCCCCGGCCCCGGAGCTCCCTGCTGCTGGCGGGGAGAGAGGGACCCTTCCCTCGGAGCTCCGTGCTGCCTGCCAGGAGGGAGAGAGATGGGCTACGGTAGCTGCTGCCAGTGGGAGAGGGCTGGGGGGAGTCCTCTGGTGCCAGCACTGGGGCAGTCTGCCTGCACCTCCAACTCCTCATCCCTGGCCCCACCCCAGAGCCTGCACCCCCAGCCAGAGCCCTCACTCCCTCCCCACACCCCAACCCTCTGCTGCCGCCCTGAGCTCCTTCCTGCATCCTGAACCCCTCATCCCCGGCCTCACCCCACAGCCCTCACCCCCGCATCCCAACCCTCTGCCCCAGCCCTGAGCCCCCTCCAGCACCCTGAACCCCTCATTCCCAGCTCCACCCTAGAGCCCTCACCCCCACACTGCACCCTCTGCCCTACCCTGGGCCACCTCCCACTCTCCTTACCATAGGTTTACTAAGGCTAGTGTCTAGTGTTAGTTATGTAAAGTGGGTTAAGCTGGAACGTATTGCAATATTATGATTTTATGAAAACTCTAGTGAAAAGATATAATTATGTTGGGTCACGGGCATCAACAATTTTCTTCAACTGGGTCACGAGGAAAAAAGTTTGAAAACCAGTGCTCTAAGTAGACGTAAAACATGAATACAACAGATAGCCAAAACTACTGGAGATTACAAGGTCTACACTGCTAGCAAGTGTCACATTGAAAGGGCCTCTGGAAAGATATTCAAGATTCTTACAACGTGTGTGAGAACAGCTCTTCCTCTGACTGTGGTCCCAATGTAAATGCCATTAGTGAATATTCTTTCAGCACTAAGTGTATTTGGTGCTTTGCAAACCAATTAAGACACGATCCCCACATCAAAAATCCCCCTCCCCCCCGAAATAAAAGTCAGATCAGGCTGAATAAGTAAGTGGAAATAGCAGAAAAGTTGGGTAGTAACAGAGCTTCTCTAGATAAAGTCTAAATCAAAAAGTTGCTGCAAAGCATACACTGAAGTGTTCTCACTTTGACCTCAAAATCTAATTCTCAAGTAGCCAACTAAACAGAAACAAAACTGAGTCCATTTTGTGATTTAAGTAATTTAATCTTTCTTGTAAGTGGACCTCCTGCCAATGGCTTCAAGTCAAACTACAGTAGTATTTTGAACTCTATTGGACAGTATCCCTAAATTAAAATTCAGTACAAGAAATTTAAAATCATTCTAATAGCATGTGGGAACAAGGGGGATCAGTGTGCAAGGCTGCAACATTTTCTTTAGCTCAATTCTGGTTTCCGACTTCCTAAGAAACAAAAATAATCAGCTTAAACCCGAAGTCTAGATTTAGTACAAAAGAGGTTGGAGTTGATCCAGTACTTGCATTAGCTTACAATGCCACACTAGTGTGCTGTAAAAGAAGGAAAGCATATCCAAGCAAATTTGGGGCACTAGAACATATTTTGTAAGACTGATCCAAACTAGTGGATGGCTGCTAAGGAGGCCATTACATGGGGATTTTATTGGACAGTACCGCTTCATTTTAATAGTCAACTTTGGACAATAAAAGGACATTTCATTAAGTGACTTGCCATTTGTGAGCACTCCCCTTTTTTCTTTTTTTTGCCAAAAGCTATTCTAATTTATTGTAAGTTATCATGAGGAAGAAGATGCTAAAAGCCTCCATGGATGCAGGCTGGAGCTTTCAAAGTTTTGAAGTGGGTAAATAACCTGAGGAGAACGAATTTATTATGGAGGAAGCATGGTCTGTAGGAGAAAGGATGACTTTGTGCTTAAGACACTTGCCTGAAGCTAATGAGATCTAGGTTCATTTCTCAGCTCTACCACATAGTCTCTTTGTGCACAAGGTCCCCATCTGTAAAATGAGGATACTACTGCCCTACCTCATATGTGTTCTGTAAAAAATGTGTTAATGGTCATGAGACAGACACTGTGTCAATGAGGGCTAGCTGAGCACCAAGATGGGGCAGGGGTCCCGGGGGGTGGCAGTCAGGAAGGAGGGGGGGTTGGATGGGGCGGCAGGGGACAGGGAGAAGGGGTGGTTGGATGGGGCAGCGGGCCGGGGGCAGAGGGGGGCAGTCAGGAAGGAGAGGAGGGATTGTATGGGGCGGCACAGGACAGTCAGGGGTGGGAGTTCCGGGGTGTGTGTGTCAGGGGACAGGGAGCAGGGAAGGTGGATGGGGCAGGGGTCCCAAGGGGGCCGTCAGGGAACAGGGGTGTTTGGATGGGCCAGGAGTCCAGGGCGAGGGCTGTCAGGGGACCAGAAGCAGGGGTGGAGGAATGGGGGGGGGCCCCCACGGGCCACACCCCCTCCCCTAAGCAGCCCTCCATACAATGTCCAAAACCCGATGCGGCCCTCGGGCCAAAAAGTTTGCCCGCCCTTGGTTTAGCTCCTCCTTCCTGTTGGATGAGGCCATCTGCCACCACCTTAAGTGCTCACAATCAGATTGTACGCTCCATGGGGCAGGTTCCATACCAGGCACCATGCATACCCTTAGAGCTGTATTCGAACATACAACATTTTTGTTAAACAATGAAGCAATTCTTACAAATTCAAACAAGTATGAATGTGTGTAGGTTTGTCACAGTTTCCAACACTGTGGGGCATGGTGGAGACCGGGGGGGGAGAGGGGGGATGAGAGAGAGAAAGGGGCAGAGCAGGGATGATGATTCTCACCAAGTTTATAAACTCAACAAAAATGTGTCTAATTGTATTGTTTGAGATAATCAAAAATGAATAGTTTTATATATATGGCTTGATCCTGAGAGAGCTGCTGGGAGAATTCAGGTCTCAGAGAGGCAAAGAAAAATCTCGATCCTACAGTGACAAGGCAGAATAAAGGGGTGCATAGTCAGTCACTCTCCCTAACAGGGCTCACGTCCCATTTGGGAGCTCCACAAGTACTTCCTTCCGCTTTAGGAGCTCTCTGGTTCAGCAGGAGGGAAGAATATGACTTCTGGTAAAGAGACAAATGCTACTAACAGAACTAAACTCTTTTTCTAGGAAGCAGTTTATCTAAATCAGGTTCAGCTCTTCTGACCTCCCACAGAACCAGAGTTTAGGTTAAACTCAAGCGCTAATTACTCAGCTCCCTCACTGCTAACAAGAAACAGCTGAACAAAAAGAGACTCTCTCATTTCACACACAGCCCTACGGCTCAAGGGAAGAACCAACTGCACCCATTTCACTGGCTGTTGCAGTGTCTATCATTTTAAATATTGAACTAATATTGAAAATCAGTTCAGGATGTTAAGGTCAGAGCATCTTTTTTTGTGGGATGTTCTAGTCTGTACACAGTTGAAAATCCAAGGGCATTTGTACGATAAGAGTGAAACAGCACAAAGAAAGCTGCCTACAAAGTTGTAAGCTAAAGGTTCCCACTTCAAAATGTTTAGTCCAGGGTAGTTTTAGGTACAACATTCATAACTAGAGAATACAGCAATACAGAAGGGAAGTGAAAAAAACTTTGGGAAAGTATATTTAGTGGTCCCACCGCCCCCAGGACATAATCCAATACACATTGGAAATGCACTGTCAGTCATAATTTATATTCAAGCAACATCCTTGATAAAAGATCCTCCTAATTCAAAACATAACACCACCAAACTGCCAGCTACACTCCTAGAACAACCACAGAGTTCATTCTAGTGCAAAGGCACGAACATTTCAGCCAAAGCTTCACTCCTGGATCCTGTTCCTGTCTTCTTACATTACATCTCTAATGTTATTCAGAATCCCTATTATTGATCAACATTCAGGGCTCCTCCCAGAAGGTATGTATGTATCTGCCTTTGGAAGGCAGTGGTGGGGATCATTTGCTTTTGTGAAGAAAATTAGTTGAAATAAACACACAACTATTTAACCACTCACTAGCTACAAATTGTCCTACTAAGCAATTTTATAAACCATCCCTACAAAGGAAGGGGAAAATTTAACCCATGAACCATGTTGGGAATTAATATAAATAATATGCAAAACTAAGTTCTTTTTAGAACTGGGTCTAAAAATAGCTGGGTCAGACATAGGAAGGAGAGTATCCCTTCTCAACCAGCCCTAAAGAACTTACACCCCTTTAAAACCATGTGAACCCAATTGAAATGCACTTTATCTGAAAAATTCAAGTCTCTTAAACTACCACATATTCCTTATAAAGCTACCACAACCTTTCTGAACAACTTATAGTAAAAACTACTTTCATATTAAGAGGAGAAAATCATCATTACCCCTTCAACAGAACCCACAGCAGAAGACTACATCAAAGGCTTACCTTGGGTTCCATGCTGCAGTATGCCTTCCAGGACCCATATACAGCTCTACAATATGTGGCATATCTTTGTCTACACCATGCTTCTGTGTAACAACCAGAGCTCATATGCAAGCGAAGGCTCACTTTTGCATTCCTTTACTGTTAACAGTAAATATTCTGTTTAACTACCTGAGATAATTCTTAGATTAGGCATTTTAGTAGTCTATTCAAGGAACTGCAGGGCTAAGCCCCAGGCCTGAAAGTTAGGCTCCACAGCAAAATATATTTTAAGCATATAAGCATGCTTTTAAAATGTATAAGCTTTCAAGTTTGCATAACTGAAAGCTTAAATCAACTTTTTGGGAAACACTTTGCTACAGCGAAATCACTTCTATTCAGTTCATAGTAAAGGTCCTTTCTCTCAAGGTCTGACAGTTAGAGGCTTAACTCCTCTCTTGTCAGATGTGCCTTTATTTGGAGACAAAGCAAGAGCAGGCCGTGCATAACTGTTTTCATAAATGGTATTCAGCCACATGTAACTAGCAACAACTTGGCAAAATGAGTGACAGCTTGGCACAATCAATTCAGCTGTGTGCTGCCTGTTACTCTAGCCACTCAAAAACGTGCTGAATTTCAGGGTTTATTTTCAAAAAGCTAGACTCTTCTACAAAAGCTTTATGGTTTCTAACAAAATGATTAATTCCATTCACAATAATCCCTTTATTTAGCAATCTCTTAAGTGTGGAGGGGAGAAATCATCTCTCTATCTGTAGTTAGAGAAGTGAATTGCTTAAACCGACTGGTTTAAGATTGATGCTATTGTGCTTTTAAAATTCTTTACTATTTGTATTAACCATGGCACCCTCAAGGCCAAATTATAAATCTGTCTCTATTGGGCTAGACATTGTACCCACTTCTAGCAAGTGACAGTCCCTGTCCTGAAGAATTTACAGTTTCATTTGAGACAAGACTCAACAAGCAAGGATGACAAACAAAAGGATGGAAGATGGGCAACTGTTACAAAAATATTCTGTGATTACATAAATCACCCATTCAAAAACGTTAATGTTCTTGACAGTTCCCAATGTTGGTTTTCTTAAGCCATGCAATACTGTGATAAAGACAAGCCCCAAAAACCAATATATGAATGTACAAAGTTAGAGGTCTTGAAGTGAATAGACTTAGGACATTAAGTCATTTCCATTGACTGCTTCAACTCCACCAGAGGTCTTGAGAAGATCAAGACAACATTTGCACAGTGGCCAGCCTATCCTTCCTGGAGAAAATATATGGCTTAGTCTATTTTTGATTCTATATGGTGCCTTTTACTCTTGATTTCCAGAAATCTCAGCTATGCCAGCAGTGGAAGAGACAAAGAGGACACACCTCAGCACCCAGCTGGTCTTGAGTTTGACAGCTCACTCAGGCCATTTGGTATTTCCATTACCCCCTCGTCTCCTCCCATTGGAGAGCATTTGGTCTATTTCTTGCTGAATGGTGTGGAATTACAACAGATTGCCAGGTGTTGGAAAGAATCCAAGTGAGAGAAGTGATCCAGTTCCACACTGTGCTACTTCCCATCCCTTTTTAGGGATCTCTCTGACAAGACAATGCTCAAAGCAGAGACAAGGGACACAGAAAAAGGTGTTAAAGCAGAACTGGGAGGTGAGTGGGGGGAAGAGGGGAGAGAGAGGGTTTCTACTCAAGATACTTCATCTTCCCCCAAACCAAAAAAGAACTGAAACAAAATACTATATCAAAGTTTAAATTCTTCACATGTCCTTTAGCTTGTACAATCCCTACACTTCCCCTGGAAGACTGATTCAGGGCTCTTGACCTAAACAATTTATACTTTCACAATCGCTATCAAAGCTGACTCACTAGAAGTATTTTTGTGTTGTAAAACCACCACCAAGTCTCGCTCTTCTATCTAACCACAGCAGACAGCGTTCACCAGGTGCCTAGCCCTCACAGCAACATACCAGGCTTCAAGAAACAAACACCTTTTCTCCACACTTCCATGGATTCGGGTTTGTCTTCAACTAGCTGTAGATGAAACCCCAGAAAGAATGAGCTGTCTATCTCAGTCCCCAGGCCTGTGAATATTATCTGTATTGTGGTAGCACCTAAGGGGTGAGAATTTCCTCTGCTAGGCACTGTACTTCACATAACAATGGCGTGGTCCTGGCCCTTAAAATTCAAGGGAAAGCTAAGACACAACAGGTGGATGTAGACAGAACAGGGATGCACAAGATGACAGTGAGAGAATTATGAACAGACACTTGGGGGTGGGGGGGTGGAAGAGATATCTAGTCAAGAAACATCATTCATTTGGGATATCTTGGACTGAAAACAAGCCAGGGCTTTCCTTCCAGAGGAAATATTTCTGGACATTTAGGCTGGCTGTGGCTTGGCAAATGAGAACCCTCAAAGAGGAGCGTGGTACTCTTCTCAGGAAGATGGCTTTGTGGTCTCCCTACACGATACCTTATGCCCAACTGCAGATGTGACCAATAGGGTTTGTGGTGGCAGTAAGTTGTACTCTGAAAGGTACTCTCAGTGGGCACCATTTGTCGAGAAGTATCTTGAAGCACAATTCCACCAAGAAGTGCATATGGCAAGTGAGAGTTTGGCTTTGTCCTGCCTGATTTTTTTCCCCCCAGTATTTGTCAAAGAGGGAGGAAAGTGCCATGTAGGTTGTAACCTATAGAGGTGATGCTTGCTTACATTTATATAGAAATGAAGTGAGAAAATTCAACAGCAAGCTGCAAATAAGGTCATGTAGTAAACATGTTTTGCTCCTAACTGATTTTTACAAGTGTTTTACATGAAGTGTTAATGTTTTGGAAAATGCTACCTATATTGATAGTTATTAGTATGGCATTTATGCAAATATTAATTAAATATGAGTTTAATGTTATTAAATATTTTCTATTTTCTCACAAACTTTTTATGGTAAAAAAGGTGGATTTAATGCTAATTACTTAAGGTGCATTATTATAATTGATTCTAAAAAGGGTAGCATGCTCATTTAAGATTAGGCATGCCCATCCACCATCAAGGTACCAATACCCATTCTCCTCATTTAGGGACTGATCATCCCTAAATGTATCATTTCATTTTAGAATGTGGGTGTCAATGCAGTGTATGGTTATACTGTAATACCTGTTTATTTAATATAAAATAGTTAAGCAAAGTTTTTAATTTTAATCACTCATTGTGCCAGTCACAGTACTCCACTAAACTAAATTATCTGTAACTGCTCTGGAGGCTTGAACCTTAAAGCCTGCGTGACCCCATTTTGAGACTTCCTCTTTCCTGTGATCCCAGACAGCAACAAAGTGGCCAAGAAACCCACACGTTAAGTATATTTAATGCTTTCTAATGTGAAACTAGATAACACCATGTGACACGGACATTTTGGCCTTTCTTCATTCTTGACCAAAACACTGCTGATGCCATAATCCAAGAAAGCCTGGCCATACGTGTGAGCATGTTTCTTGTTTTTCATTCGTTCCTGCATCACTAGACTCACCGCTGGAAGCCGAAGTGGATACTCTGCATAAAAATGAGTCAGTTGTGCCTCTTATCGCAAATCAGAAAGAGGAATTCACTGTTACGTAAATGAGGCTAAGATTTAGAAAGGCCCTATGTGGTGATACTAAGACAGCACAGAAACAGTCTTGCAATGATTTTTTTTTAATCCATCGGCAAGGTACTCAGGGTGGCATAAAAGAAGATACAGACCCTGCCTTAAGGAGCTTACAAGCCCTGCAGATTCCCATCTCAGAAAAAGCTAGCACGGGCTCTTACCAGCTCCAGCAGAGAGGATGCTCTGTTAATGAGGTGGCTGCCAGAGAAAAGGATCTTCTGCACTCAAGTCCCTCACCTGGATGCTTCCACAGAAGGTGGTGCAAATAGCCAAACTGACATCTGCACGCCATCTCCGTACAGCCAACATGTCCATACCCGCGCCACACACGCCACACCAGGGAGCTGCCATTTTGAACTACTACAAATTGGCAGCATCCACACATGACCTCGCACTCACTTATGTGTGAAGTTACACCACCAGGAAGCCACCATTTTATTGATCAAGACAGTGCCCTCCTGATGCAGCATTTGTGGAGCTGGTCTGGAAACATTTGGGTACAGATGGCATCATCTCAAGCTGAATCTGGGCCATTGGACCTGCAGCCCCATATGTTGATGGCACAACCCCAAACCACAGTTGGAGACCCTATTCCTTAAAGAATTCAATTTGGTTTTATTCCTTACTTTTAAAAGTTAGGAATTGGAAACACATAAATCAAAGGTTATAAAGGTAAGTGCCCTCTGGGGTAAGAAGCATCAAACAAGGTGAATAGTTTCTATGGATAATTACTAGTGATTGACCTAACTCTTCTGAAGATTGATTTGATGAACAGGGAGGCAGGACCACACACTTCTCACCTAGTTAAGCACTTTCTGGGATAGCCCCCACTGCTGTGCACAACCAGATTATTTCTAAGCAGCCTTCCACATGAATGGTCTTCAGAATTGGCAGACCACTGCTCTGGAACTCATTGCATACTTGCCTCAGGACATCTCCCTAATAAGCAGGCCTACCCTCTTTGGTCTCCTGCTGCCTCAGTGCCCTGGTGCTGACAGAGCTGAACTAATGTCTTCTCCCTTCCCCCAACACTGCAGTAGAACTGACCAGCTGGCAGTAGGTTTCAGTTGCAGGTTACCAGCTGGTGGAAGAGTTCCTGTGATGGTTATT
This sequence comes from Trachemys scripta elegans, assembly GCF_013100865.1. Classification (NCBI taxonomy): domain Eukaryota; kingdom Metazoa; phylum Chordata; order Testudines; family Emydidae; genus Trachemys; species Trachemys scripta. Next base: position 29,881,996 of record NC_048299.1, read on the forward strand.
TTCTCTTTTGGTTTATATTAATACTTCATATGCTAAATTAACAGAGCACTTTTAAATCTTCATGGGTATGTAGCTTATCTGTTGAAGTCACTGGCTGAAGAGTCATTTCTAAAAGTGTTGTTTTCAATTTGAAATCAAGTTGGAAGAACAGTTTAAATACCTCCAAGCCTTCAGGGTCCTTTTGGCCCGTTTTTAATTTTACAGGGTTTTTTTCAGACCATACTATTTCCCCCCCAGGATTTCAGAGGCATTTCATCATCATTATATAGCTATAATATATGACATCTTTAATTTTTGAGTGTCAAAATGGTGTGTTCCTTCTTTACTCCCACCCTAAAACCTGTGGAAATTTATAAACTGATTGGCAACAGCTCAGTGCTAACAAACTTTAAAGGTTCGTTACATTTTGGACTTCACCTACTCAAGAATGTTCAAATGTTTCATGTTTACCCACATTTCAAATGCTAGTCTTACCAGTGGGGATTTGCTTCAGCATTTGTTCCAAAATTAAGTTTCCTTTTATATTTATTCTATAAAAAAAAGAAATACAAGCATATGTGACCCCGTCACACCGTACACACTATTATGAAATATGCCTTGTGAGGTATCAGCTGAAAGCTAATAAGATGCTGGTTATTAATACTGCACAATGAATGTGTTAACATTATAAATGAAATTATAAATTGCCTCTGTATGATGTTACTAGAACACGTTTAAGACTAGACAGCCTAGCCTTGGTAAAGGTGATAAACAGGTCTGTTCTGGACAAAGGAATACAAGTTTACCTCAATGTACACATTATCAGTAAACAAAGCCATTGAGCTAAACCAGTGGGGTTATCCTGATCCCAAACTCAAGAGAGAGAATTAATATGGCTTCTGCTTCTCAGAGAGAGAGACTCAGGAGACTGAATGCCCAGTAGGGCTTCAGACAAAGACATCCCTTTAGGGATATAAGGCACAGAGAGAGATTCTATCTTTATCCTTCACCTTAGGGGACAAAAAAAAAAAAAAACAACAACACCCAAGCGATTTGATCTCTGTGATGTGTCCTGGCCAGTAAATGATGGAAAGGAGACTCAGGGACAGAAACCATCTTGAACAAAGACTGTATCTTGCTAGATTAAGTTTTAGAATTTTAGATGGATGTTTTCACTTTTATTTGCTTGTAACCATCTTTATCTCTTTACGTGGTATCACTTAATCCACTTTTGTTAATAAACTTATTTTGCTTTCATTATAAAATCATCAGTGCTGTGTAAGTTCAGTAAAGTATGTGCTTCTTGAAAGCTAACAGGTTGGAGTGTATTACTGCCTCGGTAAAGGCTGCAAACCTAAACACTGTCTCTGTGAGGGTCCAGTGAAAGGACTGTCCCTGCAGTACGATGATTTGGGGGCAAATTCAGGGCCAGAAGGGTACTAAGGTCAACCTGCAAGGAATAATCAGCTTGGGCAAAGCTAGGGTGAGGCCTGTGGGGTGCTGGCAAGCTGTTGGGGTCCATGCCTCCACCGAAGCGGCACAGCCACCAGACACCTAGGGTTACAAGGCAGATGATGACCAATCCCTTAATGGCCTGGATGAACCCAAACATCAAAACATATTATACCCAAGTTATAGAAGTTTCTATTAACTTTTATTTGCTAGGGGATGGATACAAACTCTGAATGTGTAGTTCTCCTTAGACTCCATACAGTTTTTATTTTAAAGGAACATTTAATATTGTTAACAAGCAAAGTATTGGTAACTTCATCTCTTCGAAAGGGAATCAGTCCTTTATATGCTGTGGCCATCCTTCAAATGTACAATTTTAGCCTTTATATTTATCCAAGGTTACCCTAGTATTTGCAGTAAAGTAAAGTAAATAGACCTCCGTGTCTGTGGTAATCAGTAGGGTAAGGGAAATCCCTTACCCTTCTGATTACCACAGACACAGAGGTCTATTTATTTAATACAACTGAGGTTTTTTCACGAGGGTAACCACTCTATGTCCCTTCCCTCATCCAAAGATACACTGTGCCAGCAAACCAGCAGTTGTGATCTACACAAAAACTGAACAAAAGAAAGGTCAGTCTCAGCACTTGAAATGGAGATCTGTTTACTTAATAGATGGAAGTAAGCACGTACTTTTAATTCAGGGATCCATTTATAAAATGCAAAGAACAGAGAACGTCCCAGTAAGGCTTTCCCACACAGTATAATCTCATCATGGTTTCCTAGACAAGGTAATTATTAAACTAGATAGCCTAATATTTTGCCATCTCTATAATTACCTCTGGAGTTTTCATAACTACCCCTTAAGATTCTTCTAATTTTAATGGCCTATTCATTAATACTAATTTGCGAACATTACACTTCCAGGGATTTTTACAAACCCAGTGACAATGCCGCTTCCAATCCTTTGCATTATATTTGCTGTTTGCTTTGTGTGTTTTTTACAAATCCAGTTTTATGCGGTCAGAAAATTTATCTAGCCTGTAGTTGGTCCTTCCATCTAGGTCATTTACACAGATTAGCAGAAGCAGCAGACATCTCAGTACCACACATTAATCTCCTTCCTGGACATCATGCCTCTTTCACATGGGTTAATCGGTTATAGGCTTTTAAAACTAGCTTTTTCCCCCTTATTTCCTATTTCACTTCCTTTACATGCCATTTGAATTAAAATAAATTTTCAAAGCTGTTTCCACATATGGGAGCAGATTTCACCCTTCTGAAGTCCAAATAATTCACATAAGAATTCTGAGAGATTTGTTCAGACAGTTGTTTTACATACCCAGCTTACTCCAATACATGCTACAAGCCTGTTGGAAACTGGAACATTACAGAAGCTAAATAAAGTTTGTGACACATTCCATGAAGTTCAATACCAAGAAGATTTATGGGAGTCTGAATAGTTTTGCTTGCATATCAAGAGGACTGAAATGATAACTCATATGGCAGCCATTTATTTCTCACTGCCCACAATAGTAGCATCCAGTACTGCACTTAGAACAAGTTTAAAATTAAGTTACACAACATGTCACCCATGATCTAATTCACAAAAAGCTGCTTTACAGGCTCGGGATTCAAAGCAGCTCCTAACTTCTAAGCCAGCTCTGCTGCTCTTTTGAATGTAATGGCATGGACTATTCACATTTATGCAAGCTTCTGATTTGCATAGGGCAGCTATCTGCAGTATGGGACAGAAAAAAAACAGCATAGTTGTCACTTGATATAAGAAGCCGCTCAAATAACAAAGGATTTGCCCTTGATATCTATCAGTAACAAGAAGCCAAGTTTGTGAACCCAGTGAAATTTAAACTACACTTGAAGTGCTAATACAGAGATTTTTAAAATTAAACTTTCAGTAGCCATCCTCCTAATGTCACTGCAAAGTTGACATGAAAAAAATGTTGAAAGCTAAGTAGCATACCATTTCTACTGCACAGACGTTTGGCTATAATTCTTACCTGCCAACAAATGGGCAGTCCAAGGCAGTGTAGAATTGTGATCCTCATTTCCCTGCCCTGAGTTTACTAGCTCAGTCACCTTTGAAAGCTAATTTAAAACAATGTATAGACAATGCAAGTTTGTTCAGCTTCTGTGCAAACAAATATGGCCAAAATTTGGCCTGGCATAGAAGTCGTCCAAAAAACAGGTATTAAAGTCAGCATTCATTTTTCTATAATGGAGATACTTGAGATATTTCCAAAGCAGTAATGAGGCCTGGACTCGGAAGGGTCCAATTTCCCACTGCTGCCCAAATGTCTTCTTGGTAAAGGTAATATTTAAAGTGGCCTCCATATCTAACCGGTAGAATATTCACATTGTGTGAGGGAGGAGGGGGAACCCTCAGATGAGAGGCTAGCAGGATAGGAGAGGGGTCTGGGGGACTGACCTGACAAGGTGAAGATCTCGGGTGTAAATGGGAGTTAGTTTGAAAGGAAGGGGTATCAGTTGTGACTGATACATCAGTAGTCTACTAGTCAAACCAGAAAGTCCAAGACATGTACTACTATGATACAGGACCATCAATTATGTTAAGTTATAACAAATGTTATGAAATTCTGCAAGTCACTTGGCCAATTTCAAATAGGCATGATTCACCTCTGCAGCCACCAGACCAGTTATCTTGCTGTAGGATCTGGTTGTAGAGAGACAGAAAGTTTCAGAGAGAACTTTAAGAACAAGGTCTTTTTACTCAGCTTCTAGACCAGGGATTCTCAATCCTCTGAATGTGAGGATGTGACTTTCTGCTGCTTAGCTCAAGGCTGCTACTGTCCTAATGTGGCTGCAGAAAAAGGCCTCGGACCTTACACTGGAAAAGGCAGAACAATTCCTTGCCTAGTAGGTTGGTCTCGCACAAGGGTAAATTGGAAATACTGTAATTTACCAGAGACTTGTCTAGACTGCATCAGTGAGGATTGTCTAGAACAGGAGACCCCAAATTTGGTTCGCGGCTTGTTCAGGGGTAAGCCCCTGGCGGGTCGTGAGACACTTTGTTTACCTGAGCCTCCGCAGGTACGGCCATTTGTAGCAGAGCTGCCGGGCCACCGCTTCCCGCATCTCCTATTGGCCAGGAACGCTGAACAGCGGCCACTGGGAGCTGCGAGCGGCCATACCTGCAGACGCTCAGGTAAACAAAGCATCTCATGGCCCGCCAGGGGCTTACCCTGAACAAGCCGCAAACCAAGTTTGGGGTCTCCTGTTCTAGACAATCCTCACTGATGCAGTCTAGACAAGTCTCTGGTAAATTACAGTATTTCCAATTTACCCTTGTGCGAGACCAACCTACTTGGCAAGGAATTGTTCTGCCTTTTCCAGTGTAAGGTCCGAGGCCTTTTTCTGCAGCCACATTAGGACAGTAGCAGCCTTGAGCTAAGCAGCAGAAAGTCACATCCTCACATTCAATTGCATCAAAACAAAGAGTGTTATATCAGGCTGTTAAGAAGCCCCTCCTGTCCTAATAGTACCCACCATCATCAGATAAAGAAACAGATCTTGAGATGTTTAGGAAAAACTTTGTTTTATAGCATTCGGTCTGGCAAGGAATGACTTATCAACAGGTGTGTTTGTGAAATCTAGACATCTATTGTTTTGCCTTTATGGTCCCTACTTCTCTATTGTTTATCTATATGGTCTCTCTCTCTGATTCTTCAATTGTTTCTGTCTGTTGCATAACTAATTTTGCAAGATTTAAATCAACTAAGGTCATAGGAACGCTTAAAGAGTTGTTTCATAATGGGCTAGGATTGGTGAAAAATACTGTTTTGTAGTACTTTACGATAGAGCTAAGCAGGACTCAAGTTTAACTCTATAAACTGGGGTCCAAAAGAAAGTTCTTTGGAATCTAACTTCAGGACACAGCCCAAGATCAGAGCTGCCAGACCTCAACACCCTGCCAACTACATCATGCAGAAGCTGGAGTCCCTGGACGACCTGATCCTGAATGGTCACCAGGAAAATTTGTCTGCCTTATTGGGAGTGGTGAGCATTGTATGGTTAGCGTGTGTATTCTGTTTTGGTAACTGTTAATAAATAGAGGTTAAGGATATTACTGTGTAAGGCTCTTTCACTGGTAAAAAGACCTTGCAAGCCCGCAGAAGATTACATCCTGAACCCTAGGAACTGGGAAAGGGTGGGGGCGCCTAAATTGACTGGTTACGCCTCGAGCCCACAGAAGGATGAAGGTGGGGTGCCCTAGAGAATGTGGGTAACACCAGTGCCTCCCCTCTCCCCGTAAAAGCCCATCCCCATTGTCTTTTCCAGAACACAGGAGACCTAAAAAAATCACAAGCAGCCTGTGGGCTTCCATAAGGAATGTAATCCATAGGAAGCTGGGGTTGATCCTTCTCCAAATATAAGGTCTGCTTTAAATTGAAGTACAGCTTCCATAGGTCCTGGAAACAAGCCTAACCTAATTTACTCCTCCCGAGATCATGAAGTAAAAGCTGAATTTGCTGTTCCCATTGCAAGAGCTCAAGAATAAGCTTTGCTTTGCAGAACTGTTTTTTTAGCCCTTAGAACCTAGAGAGCCAAAACCTAAGCTGCAAATAGGGCCAAATTTTAGTTCAGTTGTCAGTCCTTAGAGATGAAAGGACCATGACACTTCAGAGGGTTCAGGAAGGCACTCTAGCTAAATGGAAGAGCGAGATGTTGGCCTCAGTTTTGGGGGGGGGGGGTCTGGTCCCTGTGAGGCAGGTCATCCCACAGGATACAGAATGATGCAGCCACATTGGCCTGGGTCAGGTACCTAAATTATGTAAGCATTTTCTCATGTTTACAGCTTAGTTTCTGAGCCGGTCTGCCCTGTTGGACCATCTACAGATAATATGGTCAGAAGGTCACAGGAACAGAACCACCACCAATTAGACTGTACTTAGCTGAACATATTAAAGCCCAGCTGAACTGGTAATGTACCCCTTGGAATCAGAAGCCCACTCAATCTGAGCAGAACACAGGCTTGCCTTCAGGGCAGCTAATTCTAGTCATCGCAAGAGGGCTGTTAGCCAGTCAGCACCTTGATAAAGAAGAAAAGCCAGCCAGCCAGCACCTTGATAAAGAAGGATGCAACTGTAAACTATAATCACACTCAATGTAAGGATCTGGATTAGCAGGACCAACCATAAATATTGCACAGATGCCAGTCTCCTATTGTACATTAAAGTAATTGTCCCCAAAAAAATTTCAGGGAAGAGAGTAGTTAAGAGTGTTAATCAAATTTTTACATTTTTCTACATCAGTGTAGAATGAACAAAAAGGAATCTCAAGCTATTGAGTAAGAAAGTTGTCACAGTCACAATGCTAGCTGCGCCTCTGACCCCTTGTCTGGGGTCACTGAGAACACCCCCTTCAGATGGCAGGCCTCATGCCTTTACCTCTCCTGGGATAGAATTAATGATTCCCCCACTCTCAGACTGGGTTCTAGGTTATAGTAACTTATTTACCAAGTGTTCTTATCCTGCACATCCAACTCTGTTTCAGTATCTGTGGTTCTTTCCTTTGGGAGCCTGGGGCAAGTGGGGAATACAGTGACCCAAAACAATTAAACTGTTTAATCTTAAAAGTAGGAATAAAGCATAACATAATAGAAAGGATTTTAAAAAGACAAAAAGGGCTACTTGCATATCTATCTTACCTAGAATCTAACTATTCTCATGGAGACCCTGGAAGGACTAAACTCCCTCAGACCTTCTCACAGCTGATTTTAGGTACAGTCCCAAAAACTTGTCTTCCACTCAAGAAACAAAGGATCTTTAAAATCTCCTGGATCCTTTGACCAACCCCCTCCACAGGGAGCAAGTCATTCCTGAAGAAGCCAGTCTGGCAAGCCCAGGAGGGAGCTGAGCAAGAGCATAAAAATGAATGGCCTCTTGCATTGTCTCAAGTGTTTGCTAAGAGGCCCACCTCCCCTCTTCCTAGGTGCATTTGAATTGATATATGCACACAGTGAACGTCAAGATACAGCATCCATAAATTACAGGCAGCTCCAAATTCATTACAGAAGTCTAATAAAACACTTAATTGCCTTTGGTATGATTTAGAAGTACCTAGTCATTTAAATGTTTCTGCAGAGACCAATTGCTTTTGTTTGCTTCAGTGAACCTGGTAAGTTCCCATGAGCCAAAATATATATGTTACCTACACTAGGACCTCCAATTCATGCCCAATATATAATATATCTTATATTTTATATATACACATTAATCTAGCCTGAATTGTAGGTCCAGAGGCAGCTAGTTATTCACAAAGTAGCCGCCGTTAACCCTCAGAATTCTAGACAAAGTTTTGTCCCCAAACTGAAGATGTTCTTCTAACTGGTTGTAAAGGGTCACTTGAAATGAAGTGGACAATTAAGGGTTAGATTGTATTCATAAAGGATGAATAGGGGCAATTAAGGGTAACAGGCAGTGTGGAGTGTTACAAATCGTTGTAATGAGCCACAAAACCAGCGGTTTGTGTATGTCTACACCACAAGTAATACAGTGGCACTGCTGCAGCTATGCTGCTATAGTGTAGATACTTGCTACAGCGACAGAAATGGATTTTCCATCTCCGTAGTAAATCTAGCCCCTCAAGAAGCAGTAGCTAGGTCAATGGAAGCATTCTTCCATCAACCTAGCAGTGTGGACACCAGGACTTAGGTCATCTTAAACTAGGTCTCTCAGGGGTTTGAATTTTGCACCTGTGAATGACATAGCTAGTTTAATCTAAGTTCTGGGTGTAGATCAGATCTTTATTATGAGCTGTAGTTTACCAACAGTAACCAAAACATACATCAGTGTTTTCTTTCTTCCTAATCTGGAATTTGATTTTGCATTTCCAGTAGCTCTACAATTAACAGTGCTTTGTCAATCCCCAATTAGTACATAAGAACAGACATAATGGGTCATACCAGTGGTCCATCTAGCCCAGTATCCGGTCTTCCAACAGTGATCAATGCCAGGTGCTTCAGAGGGAATGAACCAAACAGGTAATCATCAAGTGATCCATCCCGTCACCCATCGGAAACCAAATCAGTCATGAGGAAAGTCCTGGTTGAAATGCTAATCAAACACCTTTGTGGGTTGTGCAACTTCCAAATACCTTCCTCTGATCCGACCCAAATTAGTGATTTCAGGAACCCTCTCCATAGATAATGTTACATGATAGGTATTGTGCTCTGAAACCTTTATTTACTAAAATAAGGTAAGCCAATATTGGGGACTTCATGTGCCAACAATAATGTGACAAAAAGGATGCTAAGATGACGCTGTCCGCTTTTTCAAGCCAGAAGAGTCAAACTATCGAGTTAGAGGTTAAAAGCTATGTGTAATCTTTACTTGTATAAAATTATATTGTCATGTAGTATTTCTTCATGTCCTTTTACCTTTTGGACTTTTAAAGATGTGTGATGCATCAAGTTTGGAATCCAATTATCCATTTCCAGTATTATAACAGAGGCCATACAATAACCTGGAAAATTTGAAGGCAACATTCTATTTACTTCGGAACCTCACTTCAGCAAGTGACTTCCATTAAAAAGCTACAGGATAATGCTGTAAAATCAGATAAAAGTGTTTATTACATTCCCCCTAATTTTACTGAAGTAAAAAATATAATAGCAATAAGCAATAGCAAGATAGTTTGGTAGATTAATGTCAATATGTACCCCCTCTTTACTCTGACGATTTCAGGCTCCTGACACAGGACTGCAGTGTACTACATTAAAAAATAAATCAAATAGCAAAAAGCAAGAAAAGATTAAAATTAGAAAAGCAAACCTTTGACTGCTTTGAATGAGGGACGTGTCAGTGTAGTTAATTTTAGTTGGGGCCACTGTGACAGAGTGCTGGAAGCTAACAGGAGAGCCAGCACTCTGATCACTTAGACACCAACCAGTTCCCTTGGAGAAGGCTGATTGGAGATATGCAGCTAATTAGCTGATCCATCTGGGAGAGCTGATGAATCAATTAGCTATTAGCTCAGGGGCATAAAAGAGGACACCAGAAGGAAGTGAGGAGGGAGGACCTGGGCTAACTGAGCTCAGTATGATCTGACATTTTAAGGAAGGTAGACCTCTGTTCCTCCCTAGCCCTTGGGAAAGAAAAAATATTTTGCTACATGAGTCTGTACTGGTACTGGTGATGAGAATATAAATCAATTCACATGAACTTTCCACCTACTGATGGAGTCTGAGAGGTTTCCGGGGCATCATAGGACGGGGACTGTGACGGGTTGGATCACAGACACCCCCTTGGGAGCTGCCACCCGATGTGCAAAGACTACCCCTGCTTCTGTTTTCCCTGCCAGCTCAGGACTCCAGCACCCTGTCTTGCTGAGCCAGACACTCCCGTCCGGCTCCAGACACAGACCCAGGGTCTGAATCACTTGTCCCAAAGCTGCAAGTTTACCTGAAAACAGCTCGCAGTAGCGTGCTTGTCTTTAGCACTCAGATGACCAACTCCCAGTGGGGTCTAAACCCAGATAAATCCGTTTTACCCTGTATAAAGCTTATGCAGGGCAAACTCATAAATTGTTCGCCCTCTATAACACTGATAGAGAGATATGCACAGCTGTTTGCTCCCCCAGGTATCAATACATACTCTGAGTAAATTACTAAATAAAAAGTGATTTTATTAAATACAGACAGTAGGATTTAAGTGGTTCAAAGTAGTAACAGACAGAACAAAGTAAGTCACCAAGCAAAATAAAATAAAATGCGCAAATCTATGTCTAATCAAACTAAATACAGATAATCTCACCCTCAGAGATGTTTCAGTAAGTTTTTCTCAGACTGGACACCTTCCAGGCCTGGGCACAATTCTTTCCCCTGGTACAGCTCTTGTTGCAGCTCAGGTGGTAGCTAGGGGATTCTTCATGATGGCTTCCCTCCCTCTCTCTTCTCTTCCCCCCTTTATATATCTTCTGCATAAGGCGGGAACTCTTTGTCTCTCTGGGTTTCCACCCCCCCTCACTGGAAAAGCACCAGGTTAAAGATGGATTCCAGTTCAGGTGACATGATCACATGTCACTGCAAGACTTCATTACTCACTTGCCAGCACACACATATACAGGAAGACTCACAGGTAAATACAGCCATCTGCAGACAATGGGAGTCATCAAGATTCCAAACCATCATTAATGGTCCACACTTTACACAATTACAATAGGCCCTCAGAGTTACATTTTATATTTCTAGTTTTAGATACAAGAGTGGTACATTTATACAAATCAGATGATCATACTCAGTAGATTATAAGCTTTGTAATGATACCTTACAAGAGACCTTTTGCATGAGGCATATCCCAGTTACTTACATTCACTTATTACCGTATTTTCTCTAAAACTATCTCAGTTACATTATATTGACTTATCAAGTTTTTATAAAACCATATAGACTGCACAACGTCACAGGGACAGAGTGCACCCCATTACAGCCACCTTAATTTGAATTATTGTGCATTAAAATGTTATGAGTTCACCTAGCAGGCAATATCACGACTAATCAGGGACGTGATCATAGGGTTTAAAGGCAAACAGGGCTTCCTGCTACATGAACATAACAGAGTTTATGTGAGATCATAATGGCAAATAGGCTGAAATAAAATTTCATATGAGTACTTTTTCATTAAAAAAAGCAACATGAGTGCTGCTCAGAACCCAGGAAGCAGCGAAGGCTAAATTTAATTCAAAAATGTCAATTTGCATCATCCAAATGGGAGACTTCATCTGAGACACTTTTTAGGCTGTGATTTTTCAATGGGGCCCAAGGAGCTGGGTGCTGAAATCCCAATGGTTTGCAAAGGAAATAGGCTGCGCTTAGCCCTTTTGAAAAATCCCAGCGTCTGGTGTTTCCAATTGCTCCCCCAAACTGTCGGTTTGAATGCTATGTGCTCTTGAAGAAGGAACACATACTTAGCTAATTTACTTCAAAATTACTTCAAGGCAATGTAGAAACAGGATTCTGAAAACGTGCAGTGTATTGCATTCGCCTTAGCTTAAGAAGTTCGTTACACTGCTTAGAGTTACTCCACTGAGTTTCTGGGTCAGCATCTCTACATGTCTTCTAAATAGTGTGGATATAAACACACATTGGAGTACTGTTCGATGTCATCCTTTTCCTGCAAACCACCCCCCTCCACGCAACCATCTATCTTTTCAGCATGTGTGTATTGTATGTGGCTAGAGGCAACTCAAACCAATAGAGATATTGCAAGTGTAATCAAAACTTGAAGCATGACTCTCCATCCCTCACTAAAAGCCAGATCACGGAGATTTGTAAATTTGCTACTGGCTTTGAGACCAAACGCCTGGGCCTTAGCTGAGGCAGTACCGGTTAGATCTAGAGGTCTGTGGTTCAAAGACTGCTGATGATGCACCTAGGGAAGTGGTGTTACAGAGTTAACAGATTAAGGGTACACCCAGAATACCCGCCAAATCGGCGGATAGTAATCGATCCCCGAACGCGCTTCCGTCGACTCCGGAACTCCACCAAGGTGAGCGGCGGTAACGGAGCCGACGGGGGAGCTGCGGCCATTGATCCTGCGCCGTGAGGACCCGAGGTAAATCGAAATAAGATACGTCTACTTCAGCTACGTTATTCCCATAGCTGAAGTTGTGTATCTTACATCGACCCCCCCAGTGTAGACCAGCCCTAAGTGTACAAACTGAAGATGTTATTCATTAGCGAACTTCTATAGCAGCCTCCAAACAAAGGTACTCAGCCTTGTAGCACACATTAGGGGTTAGGTAATAGTTACTTGTTTGAACCTTCTTTTTCCCCCCCTCTGTAAAAATTGAAACAATTTAAGTGACTTTGTCACCAAAAGTGACAAGAATTGAACCTAGATGTCCCTACTGCCAGTCCCACGTTGTAAGCATGAGACCACCATTTCAGTGCCCCAGTGAACACTAGCCTTGGCGCCTAGGTTTCTTATTTCAGTACAATAGAATGGTTGAGGTTATTTTTTTTTTTTAGTTAATTAAGAGTATACACAGTACTATTTGAGGTTTTCCCTGGCGGCTTAATGGAACAGATTGCCATAAGTGAGAGACCTTGAAAGGAAAACTCATGTAAAGCACATGAAATCTGAACGTACTTTAGAGCACTTCTTGTGTGTTTAATCTCATTTTGAAATACTACACCTCATACCCCATTTCCACCACAATGGAAAATAGATCTTAAATTATCTAGTGCATCCTTCAAAAAAGTTATTACATTTGAGACCAATAGGATTAAACAAAAAATGAGATCCTACAGCTGTCAGCTGAATGCCAGTAGTTTTCTAACAGTAGATTTTGCAGGTATAATCACAATGAACATCTGGTAATAATTAACTCCATACAAATAATACGGTTAACTCCCCACTGCTCTTTGGCATGCACGGTTTTCTCTGATCTACCGAGAGTCTACACAGCACTTCTCCAAATACCTGAATAAAGTCTGTTAAAAAGTATTAGAAACTGAAATCTCATTCAATCTGGATATGTAATGTCTTTTCTTTCATTTAAGTTTTAAAAAAATTGATTTGATACAACAATTCAAGCTTACAAAGAAAAAATGTCTTCCATTAATAAATCGAAGCCCATCAGTAAAGGCTTAGTATATAATTTTCCTGTTTTCTCTGCTGAAAGACTCCATTGAACAAAGCATTTTTATCAGTTACCCAATGCATCCTTATCTGCTTAAGGCAGATTCCAACTGGAACAGGCTTTGCTCACGAAAACCAGAGACCTTCAAGCGTTTCAGTTACTTCAAATAGATAGTTTAGAGTTAACACAAAGATAAGAATGGGTCATTAAAAAGCGGAAGAAAAACTTGCCTACTGCTTCTTTAAGAGGAAATTATGCCCTTCAGTTCTGGCTAGAGGGCAGAGTCCTTCCCAGTGGAGAAAGGCAGTCTGAATAAAAACCCTCCATCACAAGCAATGCCTATGGAAAGTGAGATGTCTCAGGTACCCAGCTACACCTTTGCATTCCAAAGCTACAAATCACAATTATAATTAATGACAACCATGCTATATACAACCTGTCATTAATTGACAAACTGGGGAAGGAGGACAAGTAGGTTGACAATGGCAGTATTTTTTTCATTTCTTTAGCTACATTCTTCATATTAAAATTCACCTGGATGAACTGGTTTGGTGGACCTGTTCTATAAGAAAAAAATGAAGGTAGTGAGTTTTCCTATGTCAAAACAAATTCCACACATCAGTGAGAACACAAATGTGCATAAGCAAATGTCCTGGTTTTTTAAAAAAAGCCTTCACATCCCCACTTGGAGAACATGCATCTCCAGAGGAAAACAACTTCAGGTCATGATGCTTAATGATGTGTATGCTGGACCAATTTGCTTTTACAACATACCGTATGCTCTCTCTTTAAATGATACACAGATTCTTTCCCCTCACAAATAAAGCCACTGTGATTGCAGAATGCACCTTAATTCTCTGTGGTGGCAAGTGACTCTTAACCTATGACTCAACCATAGCATCTTTGACATCTCACTACAACAGACTGGGTTCATCATACTTTTGGAATAAGTAAAACAAAGGAGAAATGCCATTTCACTTTTTCTTAGCAAGAATCCCAGAGGCTCAGTGTATATCAAGTTCATACTGTAATGTTTCCTTTCTGCATAATGAATTGAAGATAGAATTCTTTGGACATCTTTAATGAATTAAAGATAAGGAAGTTACCTCCCTCTCTTCCCCCCCAAATAGCACCAGGATTAGGAGTTTTGCATGAACGCCAGAGCTACACACCTGTAGTCCTAACTGAATAATGCAGCCCCTAATTCAAAATACTCGTACACAGACTTAGTCTCTGCTAGGAATGTGACAGAGGGAAAAGAGTATTTCTAAAAAGCAGAATTATTAACGCTTGACAGAATGACTATTGTCCTGGTTATCTGTGGTGGGGATTGGTTAATTGCCAAATCTTAGTAATTTGAGAATTCGTTGTATGAAGAGGGGCCGATAATGTTACTTTTCATTAACCAAAATGCTTTCTAAAATATCCAGCTACATCTTTAGTGCATTTGAGCTTAAATCCAAGGTTAAGGATTCTAGCACAGTCCTTCTGTTCTTACAGGATGGTAACCCTGGATTTGAACTGATACATAAGATTTACCACATCCGCATGTATGTTTGAATATTGCAGTAGTCCTGTAAATTCCTAATTCATAGAAGGGTTAGTCCCAATTCTCCTGCCCAAAACCACCATGTAGGGGTCAGGTTCAGAAGCAGACGACACATTTTCCAAAAGAAATTCTTCACCCGTCAATGTGTGGTTATAAGTGCACAGTACAGGTTAATATAGTGATAGGATTTATTACCAACAATCTTTCTCAGTGGCAGGTGACAAGGAGTAATTGACTTATGTGAAGAGGTAAAGTTTTGGAATATGCTGCTATTAAAATCCAAACCTAGTCAACCAACTGATAAGGGGAGGAATTATTTTATAAAAGAGTTAAGAGTTTTAGTGAGATAAGATAGTAAAGACATTGAGAACACACCTGTTCTTTTTGCGGATACAGACTAACATGGCTGCTACTCTGAAAACTAACCTCTGCTTGTCAGAGACCGAGCTGACATGGTGTCTGAAGGATGATTTCGGTTGATACAGCATGTGACTAAGGCCACAGCTTCGGTACTGGGGAGGATCCATCTTTTTGTAATATATTGGACAGATTTAGACTGCGTGCAAAGGTTTCAATGGGCATTCAAGCAGTATTTACCAAAATTCAAGTGCATAAAAAAAAAAAAAAAAAAAGTTTTTGTTTTTTTTGTAATAAAAATGTCTTACCTCCACTCACCAACGGATGAAAGAGGACTGTTAACAGTTTAATACATAAAAGCTAGTTGTCTGGTCCATTTGATGCTGTATAGTGAAACACCTGAAGAGAACACAAGCTCATGAAGGGATAGTGGGTATATTATGGGAACAAGTTTTTAGAGCTGTTTGAGGAAAGGTTATGGTCTTGCAGTTCAAGTACAGAACTGAGAGATGTACTCATGATCACTAGCTCCTGGGAAACTACTTGCCTCCGTTCCTCCATCTTTAAAATGGGGATAAGTATTTTTATTTCCTTCACAGTCAGAGCCGGCTCCAGGCACCAGCTTGGCAAGCAGGTGCTTGGGGCGGCCACTCCGGAGAGGGGCGGCAGGTCCAGCTATTTGGCAGCAATTCGGTGGACGGTCCTTCACTCCTGCTCGGAGCGAAGGACCTTCCATCAAATTGCCGCCGCAGATCGCAACCGTGGCTTTTTTTTTGGCTGCTTGGGGCAGCCAAAACCCTGGAGCCGGCCCTGTTCACAGGATGTTTTGTAAATTAGTGTCTCTAAACCAGTTAAGGTAGAACATCAGGGGGCATATTGGGAGCAAGGAAAGAAAAACCCTAAAGATTCAGCAGCTAATAATGCTGTGCTGGTGGTCAAGAACGAATGCACAACCAGTTTTCTGCCAAGGTATGTTAATGGAGAAAGCCAGAGAACATGTGAAAAAAGAGTGGAAACTGGAGAGTTGGAGATGAGTATTCCGAGTAAACTTCCAAGTCTAGCAATTGTTAAAATGCAGCTGTTGTATCTCATGTAAACTACTGTAAGTCTTCTGTCAGATTCAAATCATACATTTAAGTACACCTCTACCCCAATATAACGCGACCTGATATAACATGAATTCAGATATAACGCGGTAAAGTAGTGCTCGGGGGGAGGGGGGGCGCTGTACACTCCGGCGGATCAAAGCAGGTTCGATATAACACAGTTTCACCTATAACGCAGTAAGATTTTTTTGGTTCCCGAGGACAGTGTTATATTGGAGTAGAGGTGTACTGGTTTTACAACACCTCCCCCAAAATATTGCGGGGAGCAGGAGGGGGAAAAACACACTGAAATAGCTTTTACTTAAATAATATTCCTAACCCAATTTGAGATATTGGTATTATAGGTTAATACACTCTAAAAGTGTCACACTTCACACACAATCCAGTCAGTGACAGACTTTCCATCCATAGTGAAATGAACTCTTCGTTTAAACAAAACCACGAGAATAAAAATGCCTCAAAGGAAGACTGAATGACTGGCATGCACAGGCTGGAAAAAACTACTCACACTTCAACCTGACAAAGCTTCAAACACTCTCAAAACAACTGACTTTTAAACATCTGCTTTCAAGCTTTTAGAAAGAGGTGTTACTTACTTCAAAATCCTGTTTTTTTTTAAAAACTGCTTGTCTGGTTTTATATAGGAAAAAAAGAAAAAAAGTCTTCACAGAATAGTCACAGAACTATTGCAACTCCTTCTAGCCAACAGTAAGAGTTAGACTTCCATAGCACTATTTTGGAGAAGTTTCTCACTTCAAGTAAAAATTTCTTTTCAAAGCATATAAAACATTCAGGTGCTAAGAAAACAAAAATGACACCTCACTCAAGTTACCAAATATCAACATGCAAGTTTGGCAAGAACATCTGCAGCCAAGATGATTCAGAGACCGATAAATTTAGAACGGTGCTTTCCTATGGCATGTGGGTGCCAAATAGAGTAAATATGCAAAAGCTATATTCCAAGTGCTGCTTCTGAAATATTTGGGAAGAAAGTTATTAGCAAAACTCTTCTTTCAAATGTCCTCAGCCGTCTAAAGTCCTCAACAATGTAGTTCCCTGATCTGCCTTTAGTGTTTCCATCCATCACTTGATTTATCCACATAAAACTACAGGCTCTCCAACCTCCGAGGACTAAGCCAAATGCAGTGTGGCAACTTCACATGGGACCAACCATTTATGGGCTGAACAGTAGAGCTTTGATACCAGCTAATCTACCATAAATAGCTCTTGAAACTCAGAAGGATCAGATCAGCTGTTGCAACACTCCTAGCCTGTAGTTACTTCAAATCCAATTATATTATCAACTATGTCCTGCAGCTTTCATTTTACATCCTCTCACCAAACCAAGAAATTAAAAGCAGCAAAAACTAGAGAGCAATAAAACAAAGAAAGCCAATTACAGATATGAGGCAGGCCTGGGAATGGAATGGAAAGTAAGTAGAGAGAGAGTAAAGATTTTTATTAAAATAGTATCTCTTAAAATCCTTTTAAAAACCAGCAGTTTTAGTGGGCAAGAAAGCAGTTTAACAATCTGATGTCCAAGACAAAATAATAGCCCAGACTTGCAAAGCAAATGATATAAAATAAGTAAATAGTAGAACGAACAACAAATTGAGTTTTAAATGCAAGTGAAATTGAGCAGATAGTAACGCTGTAACAACTCGAGTGTTATTAGAGTGAGAGGATTGAACTGCCTAGATATCTTGCCATGACTTTTAAAAACAAAAACCAAATGTTCAAATATTATCCTTGGAGCAAATCTTAGACCTTCATTTTATACATGCTTAAAGTACCATGTTTCCTTTGAAATATTTAGAAGTGTTTTCCATCACCAAAAAACAAAGAACTATCATTTAAAAACCTGAACATTTTGAAGCCACTGGCAATTTTTATGTTTTACCAATGTAAGGCAATGTAACTTTCTAAAAATATTAACTGCACCTCTGAAGCACAGTGACGCCTGGAAAAGTGTAAAATAGTGACATTGTCCTGAGGAAAATTTAAGAGCGAGGACTTAAAAATAATGGTGCCCGAACAGCATTTCATTTTAAGTTACTCATCATCACAGGGAAAGAACATGCCAATTAAAGTAAATTTTCTTAAACTGAAAGTATAAAATTAGATGTAATCTTTAAGATTAAATTATATGCTTCCACATTTTCGCTCAGGTTCATCCTTACAAAGGAAACAAACAAGCCCACAACTGCTTCCATAAAGCCTACAAACTTCAGTGCTTGGAAGAAGGATAGTCTTGCAGAAGACCCTGGATTAGGTCTTGAGAGAGCTATGTTTAAGTCCCAGCTCTGAGAGAGCCTCTCTCTCTGCAACCTCAGACAGGTCACTTAGCCTGTGACCCAGTTCCCCTTCTGGAAAATGGGAATACTACTCCCCGTTACCATGAGTTTGCACAGCGCTTCGCATAATGAGGACCTGAATTTTGGTTGGGGCCTCTAGGTGCTGCTGT
This sequence comes from Trachemys scripta elegans, assembly GCF_013100865.1. Taxonomy (NCBI): domain Eukaryota; kingdom Metazoa; phylum Chordata; order Testudines; family Emydidae; genus Trachemys; species Trachemys scripta. Next base: position 29,900,525 of record NC_048299.1, read on the forward strand.
AATGAAAATGAAGCAATGTTTGAAAATCCCCAAAACCTAGAAGGAAAATCATGGATAAACCTACCAGTTAGCTTGTGTTGCATTTCATCACCTTCCTCATTCTGCACATTGTCAACTTGCACAGTGGCAAGGTCCTGGTTTCAACCTGGTCTGCAAAGCGCTTAGCACGCTGTGAGCACCACATCTGAGTCACTGGTTTTAATTGTAACCAGGTTACTAGTTTCAGGAAAATGCTGGTGACTTAAGTAAAGGTGTTTGTAATCTTTGCTCAGTTCTGGTGAAGAAATGTCCATCAACAAATCACCTCAGCTGGCCTGCTTTTGAAGTCTGATCAGAAAGGCCAAGAACTGAAAGAGGGCATGAAGACAACTTTTTCCTCAAGCCCTAGAGAATAAATATTAATCCAAATGGAGCCAGATGCACATTACTGGAGAAAGGCACTGGGCTGACAAGTATTCAGAACTTTGTCTTAACCGTTTTGTTTTTCCGTTTGAACATTATTCTAAAAAGTAATTTATTTGTAAATAAAATGATTTCTAAGATCTGTAGCCTCCCCTTTCCCACCACAACTGAGTATACTGTGACTGGTAACAGAAGGGATTCAAAATAATTCTTACATTACTATACTCATTAAATTGGAGTAAATAATCTGCTTGTGATGGGAATCAGACAGAAAGCAGCAACAAACAATTTATTCACAAGTACAGCAGAAGTTCTGGGAATTGGTGCTCTCTCCATATCCATTTAAATCCTGGCTCTCTTATCTGAAGACTTCTAAAAATGACTGACCCTTATGACACAGACACCACTCCCATGAATAAGAAACTGGACTGAGATTACCAATTCATTTCACACAAACCACTACACAGCCAAACAGTACGTTTATTGTCACTACCAACACAGGTGGTTCCCACCCTCCTGAACTGTTCCTTTTTTAAAAAAAAGGACAACGTTAAGATCCTATTTTCACACAAGCTGCCTTAGTAGTACAAATCACAGGAAGAGGTTCTGAATCTTGTAAAAGTGCTCCGATCCCATCACACACAGTACAAGTTTTGTAGGGTCCCAAAGACCCTGAGGAGTTACAGCTAACAAATTTTAGCGTCACCATTAGTTTTTGCTTACTGTCATAGGTTTCCTTTCATGATACCTCACAGTATAGATGTGATTCAGCCTACACCTTTCATGGACAGTTATCTTGGCTTCTCTAGAAGTGAGACACTGTGGCTGTAATTCAGACCCATGATGACTGTCCCTTTAATGAAGTCAGAAGGGCTCGTATTAACATGCTCATTGTGGTATCATGGATTCATATTTCCAGAGAGGATCCATGTTTCAATGCGTAACAGTCATGGAATAATTATAGTATAATACACACACTATGCCAAGTTTATTGCAGGCTTTGTAAGAAACTGCCTTACTTACAAAAAAGTCAGCTACTGGCTTTGCTCCTTCCTGTGAAAAGCTATGTTATACAGAGAAAGGCAAACTTAATGCAACTTACCAGTGTCCATTGTTAGAATCATGACCCCACTTCTGTGTCTCAGGAGCAGAAAGCCTTACCATCCAGTGTTATGTGAATAACTCAAAGGGACACAGCATGGCTTTGTTTCAGCTTTTATCTTCTGGCTCATACACTCCTCCTCCCTCTTGTGGGATAAAAGCACTGCCTGTACCCTCTGTCTAGCTATCCCTATTGGTCCATTCAAAATACCTCATTTATTTAGCATATTCATGTTTCTGTGCAAGCCTAAAATGACCCACATAGTTTTTGTCCAGCCTTGTTTTTCCTCCCTCCGGGAGAGGGAAAAGTTCACTCTTTCAGTGACTCAATAGTCCCAATTGGTTTCATTTTAATAGGGCCAAAATACTTTCCCCAGCACACTGCCTGAGAAACACACTGCCTGTATGCTGGTGAGAGGCAAAACAACCCCACCCTCACCCCCCGCACGCTGCAGTAACCCCAAATTCTACCATGCTTCTTATCCACAGGGTGAGTGGCTGACGGATCCACATAGTTTGGGGGCCCATCTCAAGAGCTACCATCCAACCCTGCTGCAGTGATATACCATGGTGAGGCAGGATTTACCCTCTTAGGGTTTTTCTTCGCAGTGTAGACATACCTGTGACTGGCCAACCAACTCAGGCTCATGGGGCTTGAGCTACAGGACTGTTTCGTTGCTGTGTAGACTTCCGGGCTCCAGCTGGAGCCTGAGCTATGGGACCCTCCCACCCTGCCCAAGCCGGCTGGCACAGGCTAGTTGCAGGGTTTTCTTTGCTGTGTAGACATACCCTTAGAAAATTTGAAGGTTGTTAGGAAGTGATCTGACTGCATGAAAAGCACATGTGAATACCACCAAGAACTCTAAGGGCTGGGAGACTACTTGTTCCTCACGGGGGGGCGCGGGGAAGGGGGAAATATAAAAGTAGCAACTGGTTTCATGGCTCCTACAATGTATGGTCTGTGTGAAATACTCAGAGGTTTTAAACCCATTTAAGAAACAACATTCCAGCTAAGCATGGGGAAGGCGAAATACACAAACCACAACAAAAAACGTCATGGAATTTCCATTTGATAGGGAGATTCTCAATTACAATGGAGTTGAAGGAAAGCCCTAAAAAAAAAATAAAGGTTGCTTTTGTATCGTGAAATCCTTAAGATCTCAAGTTTGACTTTGGAAGTTAAGGTCGTCTCTCTTATAGCTTGAATGGTCAACAGAATTTATGTCTATACACGTGCTTCAAACACCGAGTGAATGAAATGCCTCTGTTCCTTATCGGTCTTCTGATAAGTACCAGCTAAGCATCACTTTTTCTAAATTAAGAGTGTATACTTGCTAAGCTGTAACCTCAGCACACTAGTTATGTTAGGACTCAGAACTCAGTGATAAAGCCACAAGTATATTTTGAAATTATTACCTATCCAAGCAAAGAGTTCTCCCTTCTTTTTAAGGATGTGAACAGCATGTTATAAACACTGAATTTAAGACTATCCAAACAAATTGGAACCCACAATTAGGAGGATTAGCATAAGCAACATTGCTGAATCACCATCCCTCATATATTTTTTGCATCTACTTTGGCTTTAAGTGGCATTGGGCCAGGATACAGGCTCTGATTCAGTCTGTTAACCACATTGGAAAAATAATACATGCAGAAGGAAGACAACTTATTCCTGGCATCCAGAGTTACAATAATAGAACACCAAAACAAGAGTTTGGGAAGAAATATAAACTCTCATGCTTCAAAACATAAGCTAACCCTTAATTAATGGGAGCAAGGAAGAAACTTTCCATGTGAGAAAGTTATTCCCTAACTGCCTACTCCACCATTCCATGCATTTTTCTTTGAAGTAGCTGGTACTTAGTCCCTATCTGATATAAGACACTAGGTCTAAATGGGCCACTGGTATCATCCCATACTGCAGTTCCTAGAATACAGAAGATGAGCCTCTCTATCACCCAAAAGTCTGTCATCTCAGGTGACACAATTCAGTCCCCAGTCTTACAATTGGCAGGAACAGTCATTTCCACTTTTAGAAGAAAATTTGGAACTTGTCTGCCCTTAAAGCTTCCCAAGCATTTAAACCTGCTTTAACCACATTTCTGAAACTAAAGCATCAAATATTTGTTCTGGGGAATGCAGATAGAACCTGGTTTGGCAAATCAGTGTGTAGCAACTACTGTAATCTAATCACAGAGTGGCAAAAGCACAAATCATTTCAACATTAAAGAAAGATAAATGGATACAAATGTGGTAGTACTTCTCAACCTGTGCACATGCTAAACACAGTTTAAATGGTTCTCAGAAAGGAGTTGACTCCAAACTAATAAAGATGAAGTAGGAACAGTTTGATTGGTATCAATGGAAATGAGAAAATAAAAGTAGCCCTATAGGCATGTAGAGCCAGAGTATGTTTCTAGCTTACCTAAATTAGATTTAGTGATGATGTTCAATCTCTGACATTAACAGCGTAAATGCTATTGCACTGTATCAAAACATGGGACTTATAAAAATTAGGTATCACTGGTGTTTCAGTTATAACCCAGCAAGGAGAATTGAAAATTTCACTAGGTCACAAATTGCACTATGGCTGAACTTTTATAAAAGAGAAGGATTAGAGGATGCCAAGTGTAGTTATTTATTTGATTTCCTGAAGCTACACCAAATGGACATTTTGCAGCCCTACCAAGATGACAGCCAGGAAGTAAAAGAATTAAGATTTGCACGTGGAGCCTTCACTCTGCTCCCTTTTGTGTATGCCTCATGATACAATCCACCTGCCTGGTCACATGCTATTTCACACATCTGTATCAGACAATTTACTGCCTTTGATACAAGACAATTTTTGTTGCTGCTGCTGCTACTGTTTTCATTGGTGTTATGGTCCGGAATATACACTGATTTAGACTTTTCAAGTAAGTCCTCCCTTAGGTATGTATTTTAACAGTTAGCCGCTAATAGAGTTTCTGTGGCAATTTGGGAGGATTTTTAAAAATTTCTTTCTTCCTTTTTCTCTAGGAATAGGTAGTAAGAAGAGAAGACAATGATGGCTCCTGAGGCACCACTAGCAAGGACCCAAGCAGGAGAGGAGACAGAAGATGGTTGGATGTGGAAGCTGCACGATGTGCCACATCCTTGAGTGGGTATCTAATGGAAGCCCCTACGCAGGAAATGTTGCCTGATATAGCTCACGGCAGAGATGATCCAAAGATAAAGATAAGCAGCCGAAGACTAATGATAGAATTCAGATGGGGATCTGAAGATACAAAAACAGGAGAGAAGAGCAGAGGTTACAGACAACTCAATATTTGCTGACACCAGATCAACAAAAGAACCTGGAGGGAAAACTGCAAGAAGAGGAGGGTGATCCATGGTAGAATGTGACCACCAGACAAAGCAGAGGAAGAGATTGGCTAATATAGGTGAAAAAAAAAAATGAGTTACAGGTTTGGTGCATTGGAAAAAGAAGAGGAGGAACAGGCAGATGGGGGGGTAGGACAGGGGAGAAAAGAAGGAAAACCAGTCCCTACTGAAGAGACAATGGAGATGACTAGGGACCGATTCTAAGTAAAAATGAGGATAATCCTGGCCGCTGCTTCCCACCACTCCCATTGGCCGGGAACGGTGAAAAGCAGCCATTGGGAGCTACAAGGGGCCGTGCCAGCAGACTGTCAATGTAAACAAAATGTCTTGCGGCCCGCCAGTGGATTACCCTGATGGGCTGTGTGCCCAAGGTTGCTGACCCCTGATCTAACCTCAATAGTCAGACTTTGGAACAAAATTATGAAAGAAAGAATAATTAAATCCATAGAGAAAACAGAAGAAGGGATATAATTCAACATGGGTTTACCAAATTGTGCCAGATAATTTGATTTCCTTCTTTAAGCAAATAACTGACTTTAGTGAAGAGAATTGCAGTAGAACTAATATACAGACTTCAACATAATACCACATGGGAAATTATTGGTTAAATTAGGGAAGATGGGTATCAGTATAAGCACTGTAAAGTGAACAAGGAACTGGCTAAAGGGAAGAATGTAACAGGCTGTGTGAAGGTGAATTATCAGACTGGAGGGAGGTTACTAGTGGAGTTCCTCAAGGATCAGTCTTGGGACTAATCTTCTTTAATATTTTTATTAAATGACCTTAGCATATAAGTAGGAGTGTGCTAATTAAATCTGTTGATGATACAAAGTTGAGAGGCAATGTCAATACAGAGGAAAAACGATATTATACAGGAAGATCTGGATGACCTTAAGGACTGGAGTAACAGAAATGGGATGAAATTCAACAGTACAAAATGCGAAGTCATGCACATAGGGTCTCATAATAAGAATTTCTGCTACAAGCTGGGGGGTCATCAGTTGGAACAGAGGAAGAGAGAGAGCTGGGTGTATGGGTTAATCACAGGATGATTACAAGCCACTACTGTGCTGTGGCTGTGAAAAAAAGCAAATGCGATCTAGGATGTAACTGGTGAAACATTTCCAGTAGAGATACAGTGGCATTAATCCTATTGTAAAAGGCACTGTTAAGCCCTCAACTGGAATACTGTGTACAATTCTGGTCACTCGTGGTCAATTCCCAATAGGAGTTGGGGGTGGGAGGGAAGACAAACAACTTAATTAGCTTTGAGAGCTGGACAAATTTATGATTACATGATGGAGTTGCCCATGATATTAGGGGGCAGTTCTCAGCAGCCCTGGAGTTCTCCTTCCAGTTTATGTCTTATGTTCCTAACGCTCATCTTTCAGGGCTTCAGCCAATCACCTGCAGGGGTCAGGAAGGGATTTCCCTCCGTATGTATTCTGTGTGGGGTTTTCTTTGGTCTTCTTTCGCTGAAGCATCAGAAATAGCCACAGCTGGAGATGGGACCCAGGACGGGGTGGGCCAGTGATCTGAGGCGGCATCGAGCATTCACGCTCTCTCATACTTAGTTGGCTGGTGCTTGCTCAGAGGCTCAGGGTCTGACCGATCACCACATGTGTAGTCAGGAAACAATTCCCCCCCAACTCAGATTGGCTGATACCATTGGGGTTTTTCCATCTTCCTCTGGAGTGTGTGGGTGCAGCTCACTTGCTAGAATTATCTGCATATCTCTCTCAATCAATCCTCTGACACTGTTGGAGGCCTCAGGCATTGGTGAACCTTGGTCCCTCATATTTTCTGCCTGTGGCACATAATTGTTTAGTCTCCTGTGGATTGTAATATTTTGGTCTAATTTTGGTTATTGGTTTTAGAGTGCATGTGTTGGCAGCCTGTGATAGACAGGAGATCAGAACAGATGATGGTGGTCCCTTCTGGCCTTAAATTCGATGACTAATAAATTTAGTCAGTATTCAGGTACCACAGTCCACACCCCACAAAACCAGCAGCACAGCCTTCCTCAGGTCCAATTCAATGGATGTGGATAAAGCTGAGCTACAAAATTAAGTGGCCTACAGAGGCCAGCAATTTTTTTAATTATTCTCTGTTCTACTACTCTATAGTGTGTAGTGTGTAATATATAGTGTATAACTCTCTCTATATAAACTCTATAGTGTGTAATATAAAAATACACAGCAATTGTATCAAAATGTTTTATCACATTGAGAATTACACCTTGCTTCAAATCATTATATGGTATGCATATCTCCAATGTTGTGAAAAACTAAATTAATATGCCTGAGAAGTTGTTCACTTTGTGTAATTAGACTAGTTTGGATTAGGGCTGTCAATTAATCGCAGGTAACTCATGTAATTAACTAAAAAATAATCGCGATTAATAACAATTGTAATTGTACTGTTAAACAACAGAATACCAATTGAAATTTATTAAATATTTTTGGGTGTTTTTCTACATTTTTCAAATATATTGATTTCTATTACAACACAGAATACAAAGGGTACACTGCTCACTTTATATTATTTTATTACAAATGTTTACAATGTAAAAATGATAAAAAATAGTATTTTTCAATTCACCTCATACAAGTACTGTAGTGCATTCTCTTTCAAAGTGCAATTTACAAATGTAGATTTTTTTTTGTTACATAACTGCACTCAAAAACAAAACAATGTAAAATTTTAGAGCCTACAAGTCCACTCAGTCCTACTTCTTGTTCAGCCAATCACTAAGACAAACAACTTTGTTTACATTTACGGGAGAGAATGCTGCCCACTTCTTATTTACAATGTCACCTGAAAGTGAGAAGTGTTCACATGGCACTTTTGTAGCCAGCATTGCAAGGTATTTATGTGCCAGACATGCTAAAATTTGTATGCCCCTTCATGCTTCAGCCACCATTCCAGAGGACATGCTTCCATGCTGATGATACTCATTTAAAAAAAATAATGCATTAATTAAATTTGTGAGTGAACTCCTTGGGGTGAATTGTATGTTCCCTGCTCTGTTTTATCCACATTCTGCCATAAATTTCGTGTTATAGCAGTCTTGGATGACGACCCAGCACATGTTGTTTGTTTTAAGCACACTTTCACTGCAGATTTGACAAAATGCAAAGAAGTCACCAATGTGAAATTTCTAAAGATACAACACTCGACCTGGGGTTTAAGAATCTGAAGTGCCTTCCAAAATCAGAGGGCCGAGATGTGGAGCATGCTTTCAGAAGTCTAAAAAGACCAACACTGTGATGCGGAAACTACAGAACCCAAACCACCAAAAAAGAAAATCAACCGTCTGCTGGTGGCATCTGACTCAGATGATGAAAATGAACATGCATCGGTCCGGTCTGCTTTGGATCGTTATTGAGGAGAACCCATTTTCAGCATTTACACATGTCCTCTGGTGATTGAAGCATGAAGGGACATATGAATCTTTAGCACATCTGGCACGTAAATATCTTGTGACGCCGGCTACAACAGTACCATGCGAACGCCTGTTCTCACTTTCAAGTGACATTGTAAACAAGAAGCGGGCAGCAACCTCTGGCATGCGGCTCGCCAGGGTAAGCACTCTGGCGGGCCGAGCCAGTTTGTTTACCTGCTGTGTCGGCAGGTTTGGCCAATCGCGGCTCCCAGTGGCCACGATTCGCTGCTCCAGGCCAACGGGGGCTGCGGGAAGCGGTGCGGGTTAGGGATGTGCTGGCCGCAGCTTCCCGCCGTCCATTGGCCTGGGTGCTTACCCTGGCGAGCCGAATGCCAGAGGTTGCTGACCCCTGATGTAAAACTTTCAACAGGTAACCGACCCGTTTTACGTTGTTTTGTTTTTGAAAGCAAAATTTTTGTACACAATTCTGTATTTGTAAGTTCAACTTTCATGATAAAGAGATTGCACTATAGTACTTGTATGAGGTGTTTTTTACAGTGCAAATATTTGTAATAAAAAATAAATATAAAGTGAGCACTGTACACTTTGTTTTCTGTATTGTAATTTAAATCAATATATTTGAAAATGTAGAAAACATCCAAAAGAATTTAAATAAATGGTATTCTATTATTAACAGCATGATCAATCATTTGATTAATCAAGATTAATTTTTTTAATCACTTGACAGCCCTAGTTAAGATTATACACGTAACCTTACCTTTGTCATTTATTGACTTGACTGCTTAGTTGTGCAGCCTTAATATTCATGGTTTGTTTGTTTTTTTAAAGAAGTTAAGTTTCATTCAATGAATAAAGTTTTAAAATGAGTCATAACAGTTAAATTGAATCCAATTTTCACAACAGTAGTGAAGAGACCTTGCTCAATGAATCCATGCCAATTTTCACTTTTCTATCCAAAGTCCTTTTGGCTCTTCAGGCTCTTAAGAGGGAAAACACACACATACACACACACACACACACACACACACCCCTTCTCTCTCCCACCGCACCCCCCACCAAACTCTTTGTCCCGAAGAACAAGTGAATAATTTTTACTTAAACTTTCCAAGCCCAGGGAATCTGAGCTTGAAGAGTAAAAGTTAAGGAAAGTTATAAGCAACTGAAAACAAAGGATGCAAACTGAAATTCTTATATAATCCTCACCATTAGCAGTCACTGCCACTCTCATAACAGTAGTAACATTATAACCTCAGCAGACACAATCACTACACATGGTGAAGGACAGTTTGGCCACAACTTCTCCAACATAGCTCAATAGTAGGGTAGTTATACTACTAAAATACAGCTGGTTCACGGGAAGAGTATTTACCTACTACAAATCCATATTTTGCGGCCTGAAATAAGATGATCCTCTTGGACTTCAGTTTGAGTCAAGTTCATTTCTCCATTTGTAATAAATGTGAGCAGAAAGCCCAAGCAGAGAGACTGACCAAGTTTAAGAGATGAAATGGGAGAGAAACATTGGTCAAAAGTGCTACATTAGTTTTCTGGGTTAGCCAGAGTTCTAAACTGCTAAGATCAACAGAAGTAAGAAGCTTACACACAAGACAGTTTGAGATGCTCATAAGATAATATTGGTCAACAGCTCAACATTTTCACAGTGCTTTAGAAACAAAGAAATGTTTATTTGAATTCTTTTGGTGTGTCTGAACAGCTGTTAAATATGCAGTAAGATCTAATGCTATAAGCTAAGAAATGTATTTCTGTGACAGGAAAAGGAAAACAATGAATTAAATCAGTAGGGAGAAAGATTCTTTATAAGTGCTTAAGGATCATGAGGTTTGTTTCCAAACAATGACTGCATGGGAAACTATGGGCCTATTTGTAACGTTAGCTTTCAAAAGGGATTGATTCCTCTGTATAAAAAAGCAGGGCTAGCATGACAAGGATACTAAATGAAGCTAGCAAAGAAGTGTTTTGCTAGCTAAGTTCAGATAGTTGAACTTTGAAGTCTAGCAGTACAAATGTAAGTTGCATAGCAGCAGTCCACACAACACTTTGAGTAGTCACAAAACATACATTAGAACCATTATCAATTACACAAAAGAAGCCTAGAAAGTTATTTCAGTTACAGAAAATAAAGATACAAATTATGAGACTAGACAGAATGGGTCCAGGCACAACCATCTTGACACAGCTCAAAACTAAAAATAAATCATACATCTAAGCTTCAAATATTCAAAAAGCCCATAAAATCAGAAGCATTCAAGGTTTTAAAAGGTGAAATAGATATCCATGTCTTTAGTTTTATTATCTGCTCTTCAACTAAAAAAAAAAAAAGTGTACTTTTAGGAGATAACAGCTTCACAACATATAGGGTAGGTACAGCACCTGTGCTATTAAATATCTTTTATCCCAACATTTTCCTCGTTTTGATGTTCTGTTCAATAAAATTGCTATGTGGAAAAGCATTTCTCCAATAAGAGGGGTCAGTATACATTTTCCCTAATATTTATCATCTCTCTAATCCCTCTGCCTCCCAGAGAGGCTACCATTGATTTTCATCCTCACCCTGTATTGTCAGCAATAGTAGTGGAATGTCCATGTCAGAGTTGAGGTAAACAGTGCCTCATTTTAAACAGTCAGTCATGCACAAAGCAGCTGGCCAACCTCTCAAAGAGGGAAAGCAGTTACAAATGAAAGTCAAATTTTACAAATCCACAGTTTTTCTATACAGGGCTTACCTCAAATGCTAATCATTAGGCCATATGGCTTCACAAGTGGAACGGCGTCAAAATGTTCACTTCTCAAAACGGGATGGGCTTTGAGCTGTAGGCACTGCACCCTAGAGAAAACAAGAAGTATAGGTAAGACTATTGATGACTATACAGATTCAAGCAAGGGTCTCTACACCAGTAGTGGGCAACCTATGGTCTGTCAGGGTAATCCGCTGGTGGGCCACAAGAGAGTGCTAACATTGACTTCCACAGGAACGGCTGCCCACAGCTCTCAGTGGATTATCCTGACAGGCCGCAGGTTGCCCACCACTGCTCTACACTATTATTGGCGGGTTGAATCTGAGGAGAAATCCTCAATTTAACCTGGCTCTGATGATGAATAAATTCCAACACCAGAAAGCACCATTGTGATCATCTAATCTAATCACTTGCATAACACAGGCCATAGAACTTCCCCAAATAATTCCTATAGCATATCTTTTAAAATCAAAGTTAGATGTTTTTCTAAAATTATCAACGATGGAGAATCTACCCCAACTCATAGTAAACTGTTTCAATGGTTAATTACTCTCACTGTTAAAAATCTGTGCCGTATTTCCTATATGAATTTGGATAGCTTCAACTTGCAGCCATTAGATTCTGTTACAGCTTTCTCTGTTAGATTGAAGAGCCCATTATTAAATATTTGTTCCCCATGTCGATACTTATAGACTAATCAAGCCATCCCGTAAGCTTCCCTTTGCTAAACTACATGGATCGAGCGCATTCAATCTACAACTATAACTAAGGCATGTTTTCTAGTCCTCTTGTGGCTCTTCTCTGAACCCTCTCCAATTTTTCAACGTTCTACTTGAATTGTGGACACCAGAACTGGACACGATATTCAAGAAGCCGTCACATCAGTACCAAATAGAGGTAAAATAGCCTCTACTCCTACTCAGGATGCCCCTGTTTATTCATCCAAGGATCGCATTAGCCCTTAGCTCCCAATGTGACACTGTAGCCAAGTTCAGCTAATTATCTACAACAACCCCTAAATCTTTTTCGGAGTCATTGCTTTCCAGTGTAGAGTCCCCCATCCTGTAATTATGGATTATGTTCTTTGTCCCCAGAATGTATACATTTAGACATATTAAAAGTGCATATTGTTTGCTTGCACCCAGTTTACCAAGTGAACCAGATCGCTCTGTATCAGCAACCTGTCCTCTTCATTATTTACCATTCCCCTAATTTGGGTATCATCAGCAATCTGTCAGTGATGATTTTGTGTTTTGTTCCAGGTATTGATAAAAATGTTAAATAATGTAAGGCCAAGAACAGACCCCTGCAGTACCGTATAGAGCATATGTTTCTCTAATGATGATTGACTGTTTATAATTACATTTTGACACCTATCAATCCATTTAACATGTGCTATGTTAATTTTATGTTTGCAGTGTTGTTGTAGTCGTGTTGGTCCCATGATAGGAGAGAGAAAAAAGTTCATCTCTTTCCCCAAAAGAAGTTGGCCCCATACAAGATATTATCTCACCCATCTTGTCTGACTCACGTTACACTTTATATTATTCTAGTTTTTTAATCAAAATATCCTGTCGTAACAAGTAAAATACCTTCCAGCAGTTTAAGCGTACGACGTCAGTGCTATCACATTTATCAACTAAACTTGTAATCTCATAAAAATCTATCTATCTATATAAAGTTAGATCCTGTCAAACTATTTTATATATACCCATATTGATTGCCATTAATCATATTACCCTCCTTTAATTCTTTACTAATCAAGACAGGTCCATTATCTTGCTGACGACTGATGTCAGATTGACAGGCCTATAATTACCCAGGTCATCCCATTTATCCTTTTTAAACACTGGCAAATTAGTTTTCTTCCAGTCGTCTGGAACTTCACAGTGTTCCAACAGTTATTGAAAGATCAACATTAACGGTCCAGAAAGCTTCTCAGCCAGCAATTTTAAAACTATCGGATGCAAGTTCTCCGGACCTGCTGATTTAAAAATGTCTATCTTTAGTAGCATGCAGTGTAGTTGTAGCCATGTTGGTCTCAGGATATTAGAAAGACAAGGTGGGTGAGATAATATGTTTTATTGGACCAACTTCTGTTGGTGAGAGAGACAAGCTTTCGAAGCACAGAAGAGCTGTGTTTGGCTCAAAAGCTCATCTCTCTCACAACAGAAGTTGGTCCAATAAAGGATATTCCCCCCATCCACCTTGTCTCCCTAATATCTTTAGTAGCTGCTTTTTAACATCCTCCTGAGATATTGATGGAATGGAAAGTGTGTTATGAGACTACATCATCTGTTTTTTCCCATTGCAGAAGTGTTCAATAAATATTTTTGTGTTTTCTGCATCATTATTGATAATTCTACCATCTCCAGCTGAAATGAACCAATACTGTTATCAGGATTCTTTTTGTTCCTAATATACTTTAACCCCTTATTGTCCTTAACAATGTTGGCCATAAATTTCTCTTTGTGTCCCTTTGCTTCCCTTCCCAATTTTCTACAATTCCTAGCTTCTAATTTATATTCCCCTTTCTTCCATTTATTTTTATAATTATTTTATAGCTGCCTTCGCTCGCCTTCTAAATCAATGAGTCTTTTTAACCAATACAGCCTTCTTCCTTGATTGTGAGGGGACTTTTTGGGCATCTAGTAATTATTATTCACATTTTCTGATTACATTCTTCCTCACAGCTGATGTGGCTTGTAACTGTTTTCAGTTTTGTGCAATTGGCTCCTTTAAAGCCCCAAGTAGTATATTTTACTGATTTGGACTTCATTCAGTTTGCACATTACAAAGGTGATCAAGTTATGATCATTTCTACCCAAGATACCATTAATTTTAGTTCTGTGATCAGTTCCTTTTTATCAGTCAAGACGAGGTCTAATATAGAATTCTCCAGTGTTGATTGAGTTAGAAAATTGTCATCTATAATGTTTAGAAATTCCAAGGACGTTTTAGTACTGGCAGCATGAAACGGCCAGCATATGTCACTCAAATTGAAGTCCCCTGTGATCATGCAGCTTCCCCCTCAGCCAAACATGGAATTGTGGAAGTGCTGTTATCTTTAAATTTTACCCAAGAAAGGTAAGAAATACCCTAAACACACATGAAGAAAAGTATGATCAAGTGTTAAAGTCTGACCTGCTTCCTTCTTTTTCAAATTTCCATTACTAAAATGTGACACTTGTGTACAAGTTCATTAAAAAAATATTTTCCCAGTACATTTATCTGTAACTAACTATCATTACTTTACTTATGATCCAAAAAAACAAGGCTTTGGTTCACTAGATTTACCAGTTGAAACAGCTCTTGTTCTAACCTGGCAGGTGGAACAATATACTTGGCAATGTTTGGCACAATTCTCTTCCACATTCTATTCCTATCTTCAAACCTCTGCCTTATAAGCGAGCAGATTTACCTTCACCACCACCAAACATTACTTAAGGTACAGTAGTCACTCCAGAGTTACTGGAGAATGAACTAGGTTTACTATGTCCAATCATGTTGGAGGCTTCCCTAATGGAGCAATTTATAAGTCAGGAGCAAGTTTTCTTATGTGCTCGTTAGACTGAGCCCAGATGTACGGATTGACGTAGAATGCTAGAAAATTGCTATAAACAGAATCCCAAATGGGACCTCATTAATGTTTTGAATAGCACTGAATAGCCGGTCAGATGCTACACCCAAGGCTCCACTTTGTAACTTACAAAGCATTGTAAAAACAATGGACGGACTGTACCCCTCATGCAAATCTCTGCAGAATGGAGATACGGCTGATGCCCAGCAAAATGCCATGGCTCTAGTGGAATAGGCTTTTTACAAACCTGCCTCTCTTAGAAGGCTCAAACACAAGAGGTAATCCAAATTACAGGATCATGTCTGACGCCTTGGGATCGGAATAAAGGTAGGGGGAGGGAAGCAAACTTCTCAAATTCATTAGAGCAGAATTTGCTCTTGCTGCATTTTTAGAAAGTAGGGGATGGCTGAAAGACAAGCAGACATTCCACTTCACATGGAATAAGGAAGTAACTTTAGGAATGAGAACGAGGGGGCTGAGCTGATCACAAGTCTGTGGGGAGAAAGGGAAACCTACAGGAAGAAGTTATCTCCCTCCATTTTTGTGGGCAAAGTGTTCGGCACTTGGAAATCTACTTTCCAAGAATCTGACAATCCACTTTGGCTAGATATTCATATGGCAGGACAGTGAGATATTTTGCAGAGTTTTAATTAAAAGTCCAAGAAAGTGTGGCCTTTTAAACTACAGGCTCAATCCCAGATCCTGTTACTGGAGAACACTAAGTACCTAGAAGAAATCCTACTTAATCCTTTCTATAAACATTCCGGTTTCTCCAATAGATTTTAGATGGAAAAATTGGATTTCCACAGTGTTCAAGGCTGGACATTATCTATTTTCTCAGTTCCAGTTGGGCTACTTGCAAGAAGTTTTGAAGTAGGGGAAAAGCTAGTGAGACAGATGCAGCATCTAGTGAAAGCTACTAACTAAAACCACAACAAGCTTTAACTTTAAAGTCTTTTGATTGTGTGGAGGAGCTGGCAGTCTTCCCAGCACTGGACCAAGCACCTGACAGAACTGAGGACTGTCCTAGTTGAACATGTCTGTATCTCAGCAAACTTGCTTGCGTTCAGAATGTCTGCCAGATGGTCTGCTTTTTGATCACTGCCTCTTAACCAGGTTTGCCTTTATTTACTTCCTAAACTCTGGGTGCCAAGTTGCCTATTTCTTAAATTAAACAAAGTAAGACTCGTTGATTAGCAAGGTACTTCAGGCTCATTTATATACACCCAACCACTGATGCAGCTCTTTGTTATTAGGACTGCCATGGGATACAATGAAATTCAATAACAGAACTAATTCTAAGAAGAAAAAAAAAGTGTCTTGTTAAAGAGGCAATTGCCCCTGTACAGCTGCTGATAGGAGACCAAAGACATTTGTGCAGTGATGCACTGCTAATTACCTATTGCCTAGTCCAGCTCTTTCAAGGATAAGCCTTATTACATTCTGAAAATACTATAAAACCAAGTCATGGATTTCCTGACTTATTGGAACAACAACTGTTGTGGCTAGCAGATTACTGCTCTGCTTCCACAGCCACTGCTAAACACATTTTGGGGAGAAGAGAAAAGTTGAGCACAAGGAACAATATCTAGACAAGAGGTCAGTCCTATCTAAACTGGTGTTTCCCTTGCTACTGGCCAGAGATTTAAACAAACACACGCTTCCATTCTTTTTAAAAATGGAATCCAGCAATACCTAAAATCAAACAATTCCTTTAAAAAACCCAAATCACGGAATGTCTAGAAATGAACAGGAAAAGGATCTAGCCTGTTACCAATGTTACATATAGTTAGTTCATCGCTCACTTTCACCCACACAATTTACATTGCCCACTTACATTTATTTTTCCATATTCTCAGGCAAAATTATGTACTGGAATCAAAACAAGACACTAGAAAAGGAAATGCAACCTTAAAAGTGCCTGCTTCCCCTCCCCCCGTCCCACCGTTGTTTAGTCTCAAGTATTTCGACATGAATTTTCCCTCTGCCCTTTTTTAAGGTACAGGGCATCAAGACTGGGGTTCTCTTCACCCTGGCCCCCAAAACAGTAAGCAAGAGAAGCTTAAGCTCAGAAGAAAATAAACCAAAATCAAATCCTTAACTGACAGTTTCTTAAACAGCATATTATCCCTCCATCTCCTGGTCCCTCCTTGCTTTTTGACCCTACGGCTCAGCTACGCAGGTACCGCCTCCTTTTCTATCCTTAAGAATCGTCCTCTTTACATTCAACTAGTCTATTTTTATTTTCCAGCTTTAATAGTCCTAATAAACCTACTCCCCCTCTACCTTTGTATGAGCATTACAAGCTATTCTTTTTTTTAAGTACATCTTTGTAATGCTCTTTCCTTCTCCCCCTCCAAAAAAAATTACACTTTACATACACGCACAAAAGCGCTTTTCAGCCAGGCCAAATCCACAAGTTCAGAGATGAGCCAAAAATATAAACATTTTCAAAAGGTGAGCTTCAAATGAAATTTAACTTTAAACCCCATTTTCTGATTTTTAGCAAATTACCCAAAGCCTATCCTGAGATCAGATGCAGCATGTGAAGCTTCATGAAAGTCAGTTTCTTTTAGGAGGGGGAGGAATAAATTGAAGAGACAGGACTTAGTGTGAAGCTTGCTTCAACCATACCTATTGCTATCAACACTCCATAATTGTACCAACTTACTTGGCTACTCTTTCTGCTGCAGGACATGCTAGATGCTCTTTGCCCATCAGTGCCAGTGAAAGAAAGCTGGAGCCTATGTAATGGAATTCTTTCTTTAAAACTTCAAAATCCAGCCTCTGAAAGGCCTCTACAATTTGAGGGAGTGTTGTTTCTTTAGCTGGTTGTCTAGGTGGCTTTCCGTACATTCTTAAAGGCATTTGACACTAACAAGAGAATTTTGGCAAGAACTTGTAGTAAGTATATTGGTGATGAGCATGAGGCCTAAAAGAGAATACTGAAAGAGACTGCCTCTCCCAGGAAACGTTTGATGGTTGGTGGAAATCTGAATACATAAAGCTGAAACAGAGGTCTACAGTCACTAAAATAGTCTCGACTTTGGCTGCAATTATTGCCTGTACTACCCCCATATTTAATCTATTACAATTTTCTTTACTACGACGCTTGGAGTCCAGAACTAGAGACTCTCAAATTTTTAGAAGTTAGAAAAACGGGTTGAGAAACTATAGAGTATCATTCAGATACTGGCTTTTATATTTTGATAGGATGCTGTATTTCATACCAGTAAAGCAGTGTTTAGATCTTTACAGCAGAGTAATGATTTAGGCAAGGAGGAAGATCCAAATATCCTTGGACACTTGCAATTACCCATTCACGCTGTTTTCTAGTTTGTAAGTATTTCAACCTGGCCCCAAATAGAAAATAGTGTTTAAGACATTCATCAGAACTGAAGTTCAGGCCTAGAGTAAAATCAAAGCTTCTGCTTCCCTGTTTGCCTGGATCATATAATCATTATTTGTATTGCATTAATGCCTAGAATCAGGCCCCAACCATGATCAGAGAATCATTGCATTAAGCACCATGCATACAATGAAGAGACAGTCCCTGTCCCAGAATGTTGACAAAAGTGCATCACAGCTACCTTGTGGCAGTCTGTCCCATTCTTTAGCCATTGTGACTATCTACTACAATATGTTTAAGAACAGCGGTTCTCTAAGTTATCTGATCAATGATGGGTACAACTACTTTATGTATTTCAGAAACAAAGTTGTCCTATGCTGGATTAATTCAGACAGCTGTTCTGAATAGCTAGAGTTTTTTTAAGGCTGTATTTTATTTGAAGAGAATGTCCAAAGATGCCTCAGAAATAAGAGACTGATGGAATCTTGGATTTTTGTATTATTAAAAAAAAAAAGAAAAAAAAAAACCCATCTTTTCTGGAACCTTCATAGTTTTACTAACATTCCTTCAAATTACAAAATTTCCCTCAAGGCATACATGTATGCATGTACATACGAGGAGTTTTTACTGAGCTTAAATTACCTTACATTAAGGTAGCATCTCTTTTCCTGTCAATAAGTTCTACATAAACCCTCTAAGAAGGGGCTAAAATTATCTTGGTACATCAAGTTTGAGCAAGAAAGTTTTAGGGACAGAAACCACTTTCAGAAAGATGCTTTATAAATATTTGCTTTATACATATATGCTTTATACAATTTGACCTTCTTTGGAGCATTAGGAGTATGGCAGGAACAGGCATAGGAAACTTTTCTGCTAATATTTTTGTGACTTATATTATGCGTCATTTATTTAGGATGGATTTTCCTCTATAGTGAGAGGTCATCTGTGCAAACATCTGACTAAAATTCTACCTTTGTCCAATGTTGGCCCATGGGTGCCAACGCTTGACTTATTTGCCAGTTTTAAACAGCAAGCATCAACTGAAACTGAAGCCAAAATGGGTTCAAATTTTGTGTTTGGAGAACCATGTGGTTTATTAGTTACCACAAGTACTTCTTTCTCAGCAGTGCATGAGGGAGGTGCCACTACCCCAGCTACCAAGTGCGGCAGTTGTTACTCTGTGCAGTACATCAGGTGTCCTTGTCACACACAGGGAAGAGGACCCCATTAGGAAGGAAAGTTAAGCTGACTGAACACGGTGTGCATGTGCCCTGTAGCAGTAATAGCTATTGTAAGGCTACAAAGCCTCAATTAGCATATTTAACATTTATGAGCATAAGCAGCAGAATGGTGACTAGGAGTCAGTAAAACAGTCATGTGAGCAAGAGTGATGCCAAAAGCCCACGAACACCGGCTGATTAGAATATATACTTGAGTGGCAAACCAACTGCCCAGGTTTTAACATGTATGATAAGCTGAAACACAGACTTAATTAAAAGATCATGGAAATTTGCTTATAACATATTCCTTTAATATCAGGTTGCAGGTAGTGGTGGGCGGGAAACTGGTTAGTCCTGTGACTATTTTAACTGACATTTGTGTTTTTTAAAAACCATCCCTGAAAAGACTACAAATGCCTTTACTCATCATTGTCTGCCCATAACCAGAAGTATGGTTCGTGCTAATGCATATATTTTCCTTGAAACCAAAGGAATTAAAAGCTAAGGAAAGAACACAATTCCAAGCTATGCCTGCTGCGACAGATACAGCCTGCTCACAGGCAGCAGTACAGTGAGTAAACTTAGAGATAATAGAGAAACTCGTCAGAAGAAAAGGATAGACTTCCAGATATTTAAAGAGAAAGTCCAACTTAGGATGCTAAGTGTTTTAGCTTACATAGTGTTTGGCTGAACGTTAGACACTTTCTTTAGCAAATAAATTTAAAAGCTTTATTTTTAGAAGAAAGTTAAACCCACCTACCATTATATCAATCCCCCTCGCAATCTTAAAGTGACATTGGTTATAGCAGTCTCCTTCAGTTAAATTTTTTCAGTATTGCCTCCCATAATGCTATTATGGACTGTCAATCTGTCATAGCCCTTTGGCCAACAATTTTTTCACACATTCTTTGCTGTTTCCCCCTCCCCATTAGTTTAGAGACTGATTTTCTATGAAGACCTGAGGAGACTGGCTAGATAGAATGACAGTGACTGTATCATGACAGAAGTATGCATGACAACACCTCCCTCTCTGCCCATTGATCTTTTTTTTTAAAATTAAAGTTATCACTTATATGCTCAGGGAATTGTGAGTGCTATACTAAAAATAGAGGTGCATATGTAATTCCTTCCACTGTGCCAAGATTAGGTTTATATAGCACATTGGGTAAGGATGATTCCTGTAAATAGCACAGTGTATAGGATATTGGACCAAAAAAATCATGTCACTGCAACACAAAATGAATGTTTGAGATGCATGCTGGAGAAGCTGTCTATGTATTAAAAACAGCAGAGTGTTAGGACAGAATAGCGTGTTCAATTTCTTCTGCTACTTGCCAAGTACCTCCCCTTAATTAGGAAACATTAAAAGCAGAAAGCTCAAATACGAGCGTTAGCCAAGAAAGTTATAAGACACATTATTTGAAGTTTTTTTCCATAGTGCTGGAGTATAGCTTCTCATAGAATCTTGTTTCAGGATCTGATGGAATAGGATTCTGAGAGAAACTTTACACTACCTCGTAGAAGTTCCCATCACACACTGACCTCTAGTGTAGTAAATAAAACTTAAGACATCAGGAATTGTTTCAAAGCTTTATGAAACATTTAGTAAGTTATTTCCACCATGATCTGCCTTTCAGACAATAAAAAGAGACTGAGGTCAGATGGATCTTATAGGATTACTCACATTTTAAAAAATCCGGAGAGAAAAAATATCAAAATAAACTATAAGATTTGGAATGCTTTAATGATTTAAACTGCTGCTGTGTTTATATAATGCTCTCCACATCAAAGCCACACTGGGCTACTTTGAACCCCAGCTTCATTTATTTATTTTTAACTCCTACAGATTCTGTGAAGTACAGCAGGCTTAATGAACTTTGTAAAACAGTCAAATAAAATCACCAAAAGCCAGATTGGGATGGCTCAAACACCACTGAGTCCAGTAATTTCACAATGGATTCTACAAAATAAAAATAAACAAGTCAGGGTTTTGCCTCGTAGCAGCTTCTGCATGCTCCAAAAGCATTAGTTGAGTTAAATGCACATGTTACACAAGAAATTTGGAACACAAGAAATTTTCGTTAGGAATGAGGGGCCCACCTAGGATATCACCCCACTTCCTTCAAACTTGAAGGGAGACAAGGCTCCATGGAGAAGCATTCCATGCCCACACGTGTCAGTAAGGGTGCTGTGACTCTTCTTAGGGACTGATGCAGATCTATTTTTGAGGTTGCCAGGAAATTTGTTTTGAAGCTGTTTTTGAACCCAAGACTGAATTTTTTAAATTAGTATTTAGTTTGAAGATACAAACCTGCTTTGTAATGCTTCAGAAGGAGTGCCCGACGCTCACTGGGCACAATGGAATCTGGATTTTGTCCTGTGAGGCTGGTTTTGTTTTAAATACATTTTACTTTTCAGTAGAGATCCTTTATCGTAGTAGTAACAAGTTGAAAACAAGTCCAACAGGATGGTCTTAAGATTCAATGGCTGTGCTGAATCCATGATTATTCACCTTCATATTTCTTTTGTGGGTGTTCCATAAGACACTGGCCCTAAGATTACAGATACTAAGGGCATAGCTACACTAGAGAGTTTGCAGCGATGCCGCTGTAAGCTGTCTAATGTAGCCGCTCGAAGCCGACAGGAGAGAGCTCTCCCATCCGCTTAACTACTTCAGCCCCCACAAGCAGCAGAAGCTATGTTGGCGAGAGAAGCTCTCCAACGGATAATAGTGCTGTCCACACCAGCGCTTATGTTGGTGTAATTTATGTTGCTCAGAGGAGCAACATTAAATTATGCCAATATAAACTGTAGTGCAGACATAGACTGAATCCCATAAGACATACTGGTTTCTATCTTTGATTTGGTTCTCAGCCCTCCCTTTAAAATAGGGAAGTTATTCAAGAACTGCTTCTGAATCGAGTGACCTTTTCAAAAGTTTTTAAGTGTTCAGATTTCCTTGCTCACTTCCTCTGGAATTCATGGACACGCACAGCTATGGTTGTGCCAAGTGCTTTGTCTACTCTGGACAGTAGAAGCACTTATAAACTCAACTATCACTTCCCAAGCAGTTATTTAACTTTTAGTCAAAATTCCTAAGTTATTCCCCCATTCTTACCCCAAAAAGCTGTGCAATTTTAATGTTGTGCACCTGTTTTCAGTTAAGATTAACAAAAGAATGCTAAATTGTCAACAAGCAATTCTAAATTCACTCAAACAGAGAACCTTAACTGCCAAAAAAAAGCCATTGCAGTTTCTCAGTAGAGTAGAACCTCAGAGTTACGAACTGACCAGTCAACCACTCACCTCATTTGGAACTGGAAGTACACAATCAGGCAGCAGGAGAGATACACAAAAAAAGGCAAACAGAACAGTGCGGTGTTAAACATAAACTACTAAAAAAATTAAGGTAAAGCAGCATTTTCCTTCTGCATAGTAAAGTTTCAAAGCTGTATGAAGCCAATGTTCACTTGTAAATTTTTTAAACCACCACCATAACTCTGTTTTGTTCAGTTACAAACAACCTCCATTCCCGAGGTGTTTGTAACTCTGAGATTCTACTGTAGTCAGAAAAAAATATTTCAAGATTCCAAAAGATAGTCATTAACAGGGACTTTTTTAATTAAATAAATACCTGGGCAAAATTCAACATGCTCTCAGTTTCAAGCAGTCTAGTTCACACTGACTATAGATGGTCTAGAACAGTGGTGGGCTGGGAATGGCAAACTGCGGCCACACTGGGAGCTGCGGGCAGCCGTACCTGTGGACGGTCAATGTAAACGAACTGTCTCGCAGCCTGCCAATGGATTACCCTGACAGGCCACGTGCAGCCCGCAGCTTGCCCACCACTGGTCTAGAAGTATAGGTCCTCTAATGATGGGTGCCCAGTGTTAGACATGTAAAACCTGCCCTTCCAGTGGCACTGAGCACAGGTAAGTCAAACTCAGCAGGTGCTCAGTTCTTTTGAAAAAAAAAAAAAATGTAGTCAAGTGTCTAAAATTGGGCACCCAAAATTAGAGGTTACTTCTAAAATTCTATGCCCAAAAGGAGATAGTTGGAAGACAAAAATCTGGTCATTGCTGAAGAATATGGGCGCAGTATTAAATTATTTATAGCTTATGCCAGATACACGAATTCCCATAGGGGCCTAAAACCAAAACCCAGAATCTGAGCAGTCCCAAACCAGACCTCAAATATAATTGATTTTGCAGGACTCTGCATTTTGATCAAAGCTGGCTGCCTGCTTTACTGCATCACAAAAGCAGGCAGTGTTCTACAGACACACAAGTGTGAAAAAAGTCCATCCCTCCTGCTCCTCCTCACCAAATAACCTATAGTCCGGGAGAAAGAGTACTGAGCTGGAAGCCAGAACACCAAATTCAAATCTCACTTCTACCAATTGTTATTTCTTTCCATGTGCTTTACAGCCCTTCATTAATAACTAAGCCTCACACTCCAATTGTAGTATGTAGTCAAGTATTACCACCCCAGTTTTACAAAACATAATGCAGGTTGCACAAGGTTACTTCAGGCAGAGTTGTAAATAGAATCCAGGTGTCTAATATGGCAGACTCAGGTCTTATCCACACAACCACATTTCATTCCTGATTTGAGTGTGTGCCAAATATATGTCCTTTGATTATCCTATGGATAACCCAGGAGTGGGCAAACTTTTTGGCCTGAGGGCCACATCGGGGTTCCGAAACTGTATGGAGGGCCAGATTTAATGTATTAAATTGCTCCCTGTAGGAATGTGCTAGTTATGGTGTACTACTTATGGCTGCCATTCCTGGTGCTCTGAGCGGCATGGTAAGGGGGCAAGGAGTGGGGGAGTTGGATAAGGGGCAGGGGGTTCCAGGGGACAGGGGGCGTTGGATAGGGGGTGGAGTTGCAGGGGGCAGTTAGGGGTGGGGATCCTGGGAGGGGGCGGTCAGGGAACAAGGAGCAGGGGGGTTGGATTGGTCTGGGGCTCTGAGGGGGGCAGTCAGGGGTGGGAAGGGATGGATAGGGAGTGGGGGCCAGGCTGTTTGGGGAGGCATAGCCTTCCCTATCTGGGGTGTAATTTATTAAATTGCTCCCCGTAGGAATGTGCTACTTACGGTGTACTACTTATGGCTGCCAGTCCTGGTGGTACAGGTAGCATATTCCTAGGGGGAGCAATTTAATACACTACACCCAGCGGCTCTTGCAGCTGTGCTGCCCAGGAGGAGCTCGCAGCCCCACCACCCAGAGCGCTGGCAGCACAGCGAGCTGAGGCTGCGGGGGAGTGGGGACAGCCTTCCCAGCTGGGAGCTCAAGGGCCGGGCAGGACAGTCCCGCGGGCTGTAGTTTGCCCACTTCTGGGATAACCAGTACTCAACCCACAGTTAGGGATACAACTTAGGGGTCCTGATTGCTAATATTCTACTTTTGTTTAGCAAACAGTTACGCAACCTACTGACAGTGTTTATCAAGGATATCTCTGGGGCTCCACACAGCTGATAGGAACTGTTCCTATAGCTCAAGTGGTTTAGGTCTATGCAGGTATTTGAACGCCCAAGGCGTTCATATTTTGCTGATGATCCTTGTAGGAGATGCTTATAGTTGCATGCAACAGAATTTGCATTTCCATTTTTTAAAAGTGGTATATTTAATTCACAGGGAGAAAACATTCTTTGGATGCATTATATAAATATATATTTATTTTCCATCACTAATGATCCAACCAGCAGACCAAATTTGGTGATGAATCCTGGTCACGTGCCACCTGAGGCACGTTGCACATACACTAAGAAGAATGATGATATAACGTGAAGCAAAAACCAGGTGTTCCACATTGCAGTCATTTATTACATATTTATTGTTGGTATCAGACTTACAGGTTCGAAGGGTGAGAGGTATATTCCAAACTTTGTAACTAAGGTCGAGTCTCTAATTACAACTTAACCTGAAAAACCTGCTATGTAAGAATCCACACAATAATGCGTTTGTTTCCAGAAGACTTATGATTTGTGTAAACACAAAGATTTTGATGCTATTTTAGAAAAAAAGCTAGACAAAGAATAGAACAAAAGAACTCATTATTAGACATTTCAAAAAGTTAAGAGTGCAAAAATATTCTAAGAGTTAGCTTGAAAATTTATGACAGACTTTTTGAACAACAATGGTCTACAATTTATTCTAGTTAAAAATTGGACTAACATATGTCTACCCTTCAAAAAAAGCATATTACCTAGAACATTTCTAGTCTTCTCTGAAATGTTCAGTTTTTTATTTTAAAAGATAAAAAGACATTTTTCCTGTGCAATTGGAAAAGCAGATAATTGAGGTAGGTCAACCATGCTTACTGCCAGCATACAAACATTAAGAAAATGGACATGGGAATATTAGACACAAGTTGCCCAATTTATCCCCCTTTCCCCCCTCACCACTACCTCCCCCCCTAGGATGAATGCAACAATCAAAAAAATTAAAAAAAAAAAAAATCATAAACAGGGCATGTAGAATACACCAGTTTTTCCTCTAAGCTTTGAGCTCAAAGCCTTAGGCTAAATATGATTTTAGCCACAACAAACATGGCTCAAAATACATTGTGTATTTTGTTAGTGACTAATCATGTAATCCCAGTGCAGGATTTCTAAGCAGGATTTCATATTTTGCCACTGATAGCATGATTACACTGTAAAATATACAATGTGAGTTGTCAGTAAATAGAATATATTGACCCAGTTTAATTTAATCAGTCTTCCAGTTCCATATAAGGGATTTGGTACAGACACAAGAGTCTGTCCTATCAGCTACCTTGCTTAAAAAGTAGTGGTCCTTAACATAAACGGGACCATCACTGATTAGGTCACTGTCTGTATGCACTGTAATCCAATAAACAAGATTCCTACAGGAGTGTCAGAAGTTAATTGTGTATTCTTGGTCAGAAGTACACAGTTAACTTGTGAAACACTGAATTAAATTCAGTCTTATATGGAGGTCCTCAAACCAGCTTGGCATACTTGATTATTAGGCCTGGTCTATATCAGGTCTAGATCAGTTGAACTACAGTCAGAGGACCAACGTTCCCTGGAGAGACTATTATTGATAGGACAAGAGTGAAACAGTGAAGTTAGGCTTGAAGAAACTCAGCCACATAGACCAAGCAGTGCACAGGGATTAATAAAGCTCCACTTGTTCAAGTTAACCAGCATTCAGCATCACTCTTTGTGAGTGAAATATGGTGGCAATCTATGTTCCCTGTAAGCTGCATGGCCGCGCTGCAGGCTCTCAAGGGCCACGCAGGCAGGCGGGGAGAGGCGCCACTCCCCTGGCCCAGGCCCGCCAGAGCTGCCAGGGAGAGGAACCCCTCCCTCGGCCTGGCCCAGGCCTGCTGTAGCCAGGAGAGGGCTGGAGGGAGTCCTCTCTCCCCACTGTAGCCCCAAGGGAAGCCTGCCTGCAAATCCCTCATCCCTGACCCTACCCCAGAGCCCGCACCCTCCCGCTCCCCAACCCTGTGTCCCAGCCCTGAGCCCCCACCCACACCCTCATCCCCGGCTAGGGTGACCAGACAACAAGTATGAAAAAAACGGGACAGGGGTAAGGGGTAATAGGAGCCTATATAAGAAAAAGACCCCAATTTTGGGACTGTCCCTATAAAAATCGGGTCATTTGGTCTCCCTATCCCTGGCCCCCACCCCAAAGCCTTCACACCTAGCCGGAGCCCTCACGCCCTGCTCCAGCCCTGAGTCCCCTCCCACACCCCAAATCCCTCAGCCCCAGCCGCACCTCCAGCCAGCGGTCTCATCCCCCTCACATCCTAATCCTCTGCCCTAGTCCTGAGCCCCCTCCCACAACCCAATCCCCTCACCGCCACCCACACCCCAACTCTCTGCCCCAGCCCTGAGCCCCCTACCACACTCTGAACCCCTCAGTCCCACCTCCACCACATGAATTTTGTTATGTGCACCATTATGAAGGTGATGTGACACATCGCCTCTATATTGGTGCACATAACTAAATTCATTCCGCACATGGATGTAAAAAGTTAGAGGGAACACTGGTGGCAATGTCTGAGCTGTGGGTTCTCTGCAATGCAGCAGCCGGCAGCATGAGCCATGGAACTCTGTCTGAAGCTCTCCAGAGCTCTGGATCTTGCAGACACCAACCTAGCCCAATAATGGACCAGGTGGAAGAAGGCATTTGAGCTGCACAGAGACTTGGCCCTGCAGGAGGACAGCAGCAACAGGAAAGTAAAACTGTTACTTTACCTTAATTACTCCAGGGGGAATTCTGCACCAAAAAATTAAAAATTCTGTGTACAGTATTTAAAAATTCTGCAAAATTCTGTAACAAAAAAGATTCAGGAAATGTTTTTTGACAAAGAGATTCCTTACTAGTACATTAATACAGAATTCTGAGTAATAATTCATTTAAACTACAAAGTTTCCCTCACCCCTCAGAAGCAGTGCAAAGGCTTGGGGGAGTCAAGGGTAACAGAGGAGCTGACATAATTGCTGGGAAGGAGCCTGGGTGTGAACTTGGAGGGTTGTTGGGTATGGGTGGGAAAAATATGGAACAAATATGGGGAGGGATTGTTAGGGAGCCTCCCCAGGCAGACCCTGGCTGACCCCTAGCCTCTCCCATTCAGTCAGGCACATTTGCCCATTCCCATGTGTCCCGGCATCCCTGTCCACATGTGTTCCTCCCCCCCAGACACCCCTCCCCCATCTCCATCACTACTTCCCCATGTGTCTCTGTGCCCTCACTCAGTCACCCCCCCGTGGCCCTCTGCCTCCACTCCCATTCAGCCCCTGCCCCAGTCTGTCCTCCCCCACTATCCCTTATGAGCCCCTGTATGTGACCCCCCAGCAGTCCCATCTCATGATAGCCCATCTCCTGACCTGGCCCAACAGGTACTGTGAAGAATGCACTGCGGGCTCTCTCTTCCCTAGCTGACCAGGTGCAGCTGCTCTGTTCTATTGCCACAGTACCTTCTTGTGGGCAAAACTGCAGGAACTTTCTGGCAGAAGCTATTTTCTGCGCAAAAAAAATAAAAATATGCACAGCTCATTAATTATGCGTCCATGCATTCCCCCAGGAGCAAACTTAATGGGGAACAAGACAGATAGATCTGTACCACTCTGAAGCTCACCAGTGCCTCAAGACTTTCAGCAGTCGTGGGAGCCCTTGGGACTTATTGCGCCTCAGGGCAGAATGAAACTGTGGAGCCACACAGGTTTTTCACTTGAGACCAATCTGAAGGGGAAGGGATAGACCTATGTTTCTACCTTATGCATGCTGGCTGTTGCTTGCAATTTCAGGGACCTGAGAGACTCCCTGATTTGGGACAGAATAACCTGTGGCACCTGAGATCAAACACCTGCAGGAGTGGCTGCTCCAGGAAAGCGATCTTACATTAGACAGATGGTTACAAATGGTGCATACAGGAGAAGCCTCAGAGAACGGATGAAAGCTCTAGGAGGCACAACACACTCAGACATCACACATGCAATGAGACAACAGCAAAGGAGAGCAGTTGGCCAGAGTTCCATACTCATAGTGAGGTGCATTTACTGTGGGAGACATCATGAGCAGATAAAGGAGAAGTGCCCTGACCTAGAACAGCATTGAAAAGGAATGTGGCAAGATGAACCATTTCAGCAGTGTGTGCAAGAGCAGAGGAAGGTCTCAGAAAGATTCGGTCAAACTTGTAAAAGAGGAAGACACTTTATATCAGACAGTGGTGATGACATCTTGACTCTCTTCTTGAGTATGAGAGCATATCAAGTCAGGTTGTCAGGACAGGAAGGCAACAAGGGATAATACAAACCTTTATGCCAACAACAATGTTAACAGGGAAACACCATACGAGATTTCAGCTGGATAGTGGGGCCTCCTGCAATGTGATTCTTTGGGTGTGTTAGAATCTACTTCATCCCATTACAAAGAGGAGGAGCAATCTAATAACGTACAAGAGTACATTAACAGTAATAATGCAGCCTGTAAGAAAAAGTGTGGCCTCATAGTAACTAATCTGAAAAATAACAAATGGTACCAACTGAAGTTTGTGGTGGTGGATGGTATTCCATCTTGTAGAACAACAATACGAGTCATGGATCTGATCAGATCAGCGCTGGGGAAGCAGAATTTTATAGCTGCAGTGCAAGAAGCAGGAGTGCCATGGACAGTGGAGACAATTATAAAAGCATATGGGGATGTTTTCAAAGGTGACAGGTTCCTTGAAGAAAAGCTACAACTGGAAATAGACTCCACAGTGGAACCTGAAGAGAGTGATACTGACAGGGTGGCAAGCAGACAAAAGCCAAGTAGTGGTAGGAGAAAATTAAAGATGGACTGAATGTGCAGGATAGAGTCATATTATAGGACTCAGAGCTGTTGTCCCTTCCTCTTTATGTGAGGATGTTATGGAAAAAACACCACCCCACAAAGACACCTCTCCTCTCCTCCCTTCCCCACACCACACATAGGTGCGCCTCACACCTGGGCTATGACACCTGTCTTAGATGGGCTCACAAGAATGTTTACCAAGCCAGGAACGAATACAGAACTCGGCTCCTTGATAAAAGACTGACACCTGCAGTCATGTGATAACCGCCAGAAGAATGATTGTTACTGCATGAACTGCCCATCTAGACATGGGAAAAGGTGGGAGCACACCTACCTACCTTCAAGAAAAGCAATATTTGACTACAGTGGATTATGATTCACATTTTTGGGAGGTCAGCCAAGGACCACTGGCCCTGGAGACAGGCATTCTTGTGAGGATCCAGCCATTAGAGAAATACCATAAAGCATTAACTTAATGGAGTCATGAGGGGTGCAGTGTCACCCAGCTCATAAAATGTCTACACGAGAGGGACAAGTGATCCATAGGAACAGGAGGCATTTGTGAGCCAGAAGACAACACCCAGAGAGCACACAGAGGACATCACAGAATGGAGGCCGAGAACCAACCTCACAGGGAAGGAGGAAGAGATGCCACAGAGAAATAATTTGCTAACTTGACTCAGATGGAGATAGGTCACTTTCTGGGTGTGGTTGCCTTCTGAAGAACTAAACTATCTCAAAGACTATGTAACCACTTGAGTCTGTGGCAAAACAACTTAGCTATGTGCTAGCAATCTTTGGTCAAGGGGACACAAGGTGAGGGTCTGGGAATCAATCATTTGTTTTAAACGTTTATATTAAAATATTTGTAAAATAGGGAAGATATATTATGATCAGTGCAACTGGAGTCAAAGGGCCAATGTTCCCTGGAAAGACTGTTATTGACAGAACTCCAGTGGAACAGAGAACACGTGGGTTAGTCTGGAAGCAACTCAGCCACATGGACAAAGCCGTGCACAAGATTTAATAAAAACAACAAGGAGTCCCATGGCACCTTAAAGATTAACAGGTTTATTTGGGCATAAGCTTTCATGGGTAAAAAAAACACTTTACCTATGAAAGCTTATGCCCAAATAAACCTGTTAGTCTTTAAGGTGCCACTGGACTCCTTGTTGTTTTTGTGGATACAGACTAACACGGCTACCCCTCTGATACAGAATTTAATAAAGTTCCAGTTGTTCAACTGAACCTACATTCAGCAACACTCTCAATGAAACATGGTCTATCTACACTACAAAGTTTTGATAGCATAACTATCTGGGCTAGGAGTATGGAAAAACCACACCTCCTACACCTGACATAACTATGCTGACAAAACCCCCATGTAGATGCTTCTTTGCCAACAGAAGACTGGTTCTGACGGCATAGCTAATGTCATTTTGGAGGAGGTGTGGCTACACTGCCAAGAGAGCTTCTTCTACCAGCTTATGCTGTGTCTCCACTGTGGTTATGCTGGCAAGGCTCTTTAATAACGACACACCCCAAGTATATAGTATAAGGAATGGATTAGTTCAACCATTAAGAATACCATCCAGTCAGAAGCCAGACTCACAGGAAGTGCTTGTTAATCCTGTGCACTCTTTTTTCCAAGGCTTCTTGTAACAGTTCCTTACAGGAAAACTCCCTGGTCCAAGTTTTAAGCTTGTATGACACATAAGCAACTGGAGTAATTTTTAACAATGCCATAAAACCAGTCTGTCTCCATTATCAAGAGGACATAGGTCAGGATTTCATGAAGCAAAGAAAGTTTGCAGAGCATTCTGTCAAGGCAAGAGGGGACCACATGAATGATTTGTGGCTGTCTAGACTAAGTATCTAAAGAAGTCCAAATGCAACAGAAGCAAATGGAAATAAACATAAAAGCATTTTGGTTTCCAAGATCTGGGTACAAACTACAAAAATAGTACTATAAAGCAGAAATTTGCATCACCACCACTACAAGTTTGCTTCCTAATTCATGATTCCTTATTCACCTGTTGCCTTTACATTTGTTTGTAAAAATACTGCAGAAAGAGAAAGCTGAAGAAGGTTCATGCAGATATACATTTGTACACCAAAAGGGTTCATGCAGCTTTGCAAGTCCTCTAAACCAGGAAATCAATCATGTGACACATGTACCACTAATGCCTTCACAAGCTGGCTACTTAGGGGCAGGGGAAGAAGGGTATAATAAAGTGTCCCAGAATAGTCAAGGCAGAACTCTGCTTGTCAATTGTCGCTCTCCTCTGCCTTCAGACAAGATAAGAAGCTGTTTTTTAGCCATCTGGAGGGGGGGGGGGGGGGGAGAGAGGATACGCTCTTCCTTACTCTCACCTCCTCAATTATCTAGCCAGTATTAGTCAACCTCAAACTGATAAATGCATTTGAGGTTATATTCAGACTAGAGAATTAAACAGCCCCAAAGCAGTAACATGAAGAAAAAAAATTGTCATTTTGTTAGCAGAACTAGAACATAAGGCAGGAAACATTTGACAGCAAGATGTATTAGCCTGTGGAACAAGGAAATGCTGGAAACCCCAGTCACTTGCTTTTAAAAGTTAAACTAGTCAGAACAGTGGGAAGCGTCCTGTAGGGAACAATTTTGCTTGAGTGGGGGAATGGAGTGAGTCTTCTAATGAGGCTTTTCCTTCTCTAACTTACCTAGCCATTACCTGGAGAAATTACACAATTCTAAAGCTTCAGAGGGGTAGCCGTGTTAGTCTGAATCTGTAAAAAGCAACAGAGGGTCCTGTGGCACCTTTAAGACTAACAGAAGTATTGGGAGCATAAGCTTTCGTGGGTAAGAACCTCACTTCTTCAGATGCAAGTAATGGAAATCTCCAGAGGCAGGTATAAATCAGTATGGAGATAACGAGGTTAGTTCAATCAGGGAGGGTGAGGTGCTCTGCTAGCAGTAGAGGTGTGAACACCAAGGGAGGAGAAACTGCTTCTGTAGTTGGATAGCCATTCACAGTCTGTTTAATCCTGATCTGATGGTGTCAAATTTGCAAATGAACTGGAGCTCAGCAGTTTCTCTTTGGAGTCGGTCCTGAAGTTTTTTTGCTGTAAGATGGCAACCTTTACATCTGCTATTGTGTGGCCAGGGAGGTTGAAGTGTTCTCCTACAGGTTTTTGTATATTGCCATTCCTGATATCTGACTTGTGTCCATTTATCCTCTTGCGTAGTGACTGTCCAGTTTGGCCAATGTACATAGCAGAGGGGCATTGCTGGCATATGATGGCATATATAACATTGGTGGACGTGCAGGTGAATGAGCCGGTGATGTTGTAGCTGATCTGATTAGGTCCTGTGATGGTGTTGCTGGTGTAGATATGTGGGCAGAGTTGGCATCGAGGTTTGTTGCATGGGTTGGTTCCTGAGTTAGAGTTGTTATGGTGCAGTGCGTGGTTGCTGGTGAGAATATGCTTAAGGTTGGCAGGTTGTCTGTCCACAGGACAATGGCAATTTAAAAACAAAGCTTTGGATAATTCACCCAAGTAGATCAAACAATTGCAGTATATACCATCTAGTTGATTAGATTTCATAGCACTGTGTGCTTCTCTTACCCCTTGTTATGCCCACTCTTACTGTCTCTACTCAAGGGCAATATGTGCTATTGTGCCTACAGTCTGTCTGGTCACCTTATGACAGACCTATCTTATGGAAGATAAAAACCTATGTTCTACTTTAGATATAAAATCAAAAAGTTTTGATGGTGTATTTATTATAATCCACGTTCTTGTAAACCAGCAACAGGATGATGTTCTGTATTTAGAAGACAGCACTTCTATTATATTTAATTATTTCAATGTCACTACCATACCAAGCTGGTGAATAACAGAGATGAATTCTAAACAAAGATTAAAGCTTCCTGACAGACGATTGAAAAAGCAATGAAAAGGAATTACAAGTGCATGAGCATACATAAGCTCTTGTTAAAGAGGCAAATTATGTTGTCTCTACTGTACAAAAGTCACTTGAGATG
The DNA here is from genome assembly GCF_013100865.1 of Trachemys scripta elegans. Lineage (NCBI taxonomy): Eukaryota > Metazoa > Chordata > Testudines > Emydidae > Trachemys > Trachemys scripta. Next base: position 29,934,041 of record NC_048299.1, read on the forward strand.
GGACTTTACAGTTTCTGATCAACTAAGTGAAAAAACTGACCAGCACAGCATTATGGTAAAGTCTATTTTAAAATATTTAAAAGAAAAGCTTTGTAACCAGGCATACACATACGAGCAGAGTGAGGGGACTGAGTAGTTCACGTCATTTACAGCTACAGGAGCATCAGGCTGTGAGAAACCCAGTACCGCCCCTTACAACTGCTGGGATCCCAACAGGATACTCATCCTAAACATTGCCTGGAGGCTCTATCTTTCATATCAGGCTTTGTTAAGAAGTGTCTTAAGTCTGGATCACTGATCAAATGGGAAGCCCCTGACCCCATGTTCCCTCACTCACCTCCCCCACCCCACCTTCACTACACTGCTGGCACTTGGAATTCTATGAGCAACAGCAGGCATGGACTCCATCCTCCACTGCTTGGACATTGGGTCTGGAAGGTAACAAAAAGAACGCCCTCTCTTTACTGTTCCCATTGCTTAGCAGGAACATCTGGAAGAGCACTAACAACCAAGTTATTTAGCCCCTGGCTGCCATCAAGCTCATCTACCACAAAAATGTTCTACTCATCAACAGTGTGTGAGCAAGTGCATTTTTCAAGACCTGGAAATACTTTAGAGTCAATTACCCAGTGATCTCCTGTTTACACAGCATATCTTGGTACTGTATGTAAGCTACTAGTGCTCCAAGTTTTTAAACCAGGCAACTATCTAAAGAAATTACATGGATACAGTCAATTTGAAATTCACTCAGCTTTAAAAACACACCAACCCAAACCCAAAAAACTGAACAGTTTCAGGTACCACACTGGCTATGGGGCAGTCTATAAATGTTTAGACTGACAATGTCTGTTTGAACAAGTTAGCCAAGTCTTATGAAAGCCAATGCCCTCAGGAGCACAGCAATGCTATGCTAGGCATAATAAGAGAGGAACCTGAGTCTGCTAGGGGTGAGTGAGTCAGTGAGTAATTTTCATGAACCTTAATGGCACAGCTGTAGCAAGTTCAAGGGGAATTGCAAGTTTTGGAATGTCCCTACCAGTACGCTGAACTGGGGAGAAGGAGCAGAGAAGAGGTCCAAAAACTGGATATTTCCAGGATGGGTCAGCAAGTGTGGGACTTGACTATAGCCTCCTCCAAGCAGTCCAAAAAGGAGTTCAGGATGAAGTGATTGCTGCTGTGTGGAACCTTTCACATCAGCCATTTGACGCTAGTCCTCAGGATCCACCCATCCGGGCTACTGGAATTAGATTTGGCCTCTACACCAAACAGCTACTTTCACAATTAGAGTTCCAAATCAAATAATCCAGTCTGCAACATGCGCTCTTCCAGAGTGCACTATCTTGTTAGTTCCAGGGCACGTAGCATACTTAAGATGACTGCAGTCTCCTCAAGGCAGAGGCGGATCTTCTTCAGTGTTTAGTACGCTGCCAGGACTTCAATTATCTGTTAAATCTGTCTTGACTTTTAAGGAGTTCTTGTGTCTGAGACACCCACTCCAGGGAAGTTGATTCCAACCCTAATTTTCAATTTAAGTTCACTCCATCATCCTTGATTATCTTGGCAAAAATTATTTTTGGTTACTTGAAACATATAAGCCTCTTTTCTCATTCCAGCTCCAAAATTCAATTAATAAAAGCTAGTGTGTGTGCAGAAACATAGTACATGTGCCAGGAGTAGAAATGTCACTAGAATCCAAAGCTCTTCTCATTTCATTACTTCATTTTAAGCTTTTATATATCATATCATGGTAAATGGCTAAACAGGAGTTTTGATGTATAGATTTCATATTTTTGCAGTGAAATAGAACTAGTTGGTATGCTTAATGAGGTAATAGCTGCGTAATTTAAATATCTGCATTAATTTAGAGAAACTACATGGAGCTCAATTTGTCAGGTTTCTTTTGTAATTGCATTTCAGTGACTCAGCTAATCTGCACAATACAGCAGTTTACAAATTTAAGATGAGCTGCTACAGGAGAGTGAATATGAATGCCAAGTGTCACTTGCCATTATAAATAAGGCTACAAATCTATCAGAGAGGTCACAGATTCTGTGATTTTACAAGACCTCAGTGGCTTCTTGAAAATTCCAGTAATTTAGCCCCGGGCAGCAGGGTTTGGGCTTCAGAACTGATGTAGTGAAAACTGCATTAGTGTGTACATTTCAGTGATTTATTGTTTATTGCCCACATCCTGTCTATTTATTTTTATAAAAATACACATGCCAAAATCTTAGCTTTAATTATAAACCATCAGGTTAAACTGAGAGAAATATTAAATATTTTACAGTTTCAAGAAGTTCTCACAGATGCTTGAAGGAAATATAAAAACTCTCTTCAGTTATGGAATGCCTATCTCAGCTTAAACGAGCTATAAAGAATTCTTCAGTGTAGAAGTTCTGTGATCAAACAATACTTGTACACAGCTGAAGCATGACACTGTACCTGTTTTCTCCAGCCCCTAATTGTTTAGGGAAAGTTTCATTATAAGGGCTGCAAAACAGGTTTAATAATTGTATAATTCAGTTCAAGTAGTAATCCTTGTATTCCTTAGACTGGCTTCTTAGCATTCAGAGGGATTTTTTTGAGTAACATTCTTCCATGCTTGGAGACTTGAGTGTTCTGGCTTTCATATCTATGGTAATTCCCTTTCCTCCACCCCCTACCGCCAACATACTTGTTTAAGCATTCTGAAATTCAGCATAATATTTCTTTCTCAAAAAGGTAAGTGCAAGATGGGACTGCCATGAGCTAACCTTTGTTTTGTTTGCCTAGCTTGGTATTTCCCAGTTTACAAGCACTTATGATAGGCATCCTTCCCATTGTAATTTCATATTCTAACTATTCTAAGCTTTTAATGTAGATGCCTGGTATAAAAAAAATTAGAGCACTCATTCACAAAAGCCTGAGTTATTCCATCCGATATCTGATGAAGGTCATCTTGTATAGTCTTCACTATCAGCTTTTGTTTTATCCTTGGTCTCTTACTTTCCACAGCACTTTAATTTGGGGAGAAGTACTGAAAATCTGAAACATTTTCCATTTCTAAGCTTGATTCAGAAGCAAAATGCCTCACAAATGAACATCATTTAATTTGGACATTAATGTCAGATAATTGAGTATGAATTTTTTAGATAAGGTAGTCATTCCTATACCCCAGCAGAGTCAGAATGCTGTTAATATTGAGCTCAAGTCAATTTCCAACGTACAACTCTACCTCAATATAACGCTGTCCTCGGGAGCCAAAAAAAAAGCTTACCACGTTATATCGAACTTGCTTTGATCCACCGGAGTGCGCAACCCCACCCCACTGGAGCACCGCTTTACATCCGAATTTGTGTTATATCGGGTCGCATTATATCGGGATAGAGGTGTATTACCAAAATCGTGTTCCTTTACCTACTTCCATTTGAAGTTAAAGATTTATTTATTTTATAAATGTTATATATTTATTTTCAGGTCTAGTGTACAGTTCTACAGAATCTTTGCAATACACCCAGAAGCAGGTTTGAACCAAAGGATGGAATTATTTTTGCATGCTAAAATACAGCATCTAGCAACTGGTGCATGCAGAAGAGACAGGTCTATTAAAAATGAGATTGTAGCCTCCCAGTACAGCAGATCTGTGATCAGCAAGATTGCAACTCACTTTCTGGAGACAAAGTACTAGTGGGTCATAATTCCACATAACTGTAATGTACCCCCAGCGTTTCGCAAATGTGGCCACCGTGTCCGCACGTGGCCCCCAGGGGGTTTCCCTGCGGCCACAACAGCTTCCTGAGCCATGGGGGAGGGGCACGAAGCATTGGCCCCTTCCCTCTCCCTCCCTGTTCCACCTGGATGTGCAGCGCTGCACGGTCCCTGGAGAAAGGTGGGCACAACGCTCCAGGAGCACAGTGAGTTCTCAACCTGGGGGAGAGAAATGAGGCTTGGGCTTCAGCCCTGGGGTGGCTGGGAGGCAGGCTCCAGTGGCAGGACTTAGGAGCCTGGCTGCACAGACCAGGGGTCCAGCCATGGGGCTTCAGCTCCGGCTGCAGGGTTTTGGGCGCTGACCCCCCAGCTCTGGCCACGTGGCCCTGGCATTCGGCCATAGGGCTTCAGTTCAGGCTCCAACCCCTGGCCACACAGCGGCAGGCTCCAGTCCCTGTCTCTGGCCCCAGGCACCAACCCCTGACCCTGGCAGCTGCCGCTGGCCCCAGGCACCGATCCCCCACCCCCAGTGGCAGCTGCTGGCTCAAGGCACTGACCACCAGCCGAGTGCTCCAACCCCCAGTCCAGGTTGCTGGCCCACTGATCCCCAGCCAGGTGCCAATTCCCAGGCCCGGGTGGGCGCCGATCCCCAGGCGCGCGGCAGTGGGTGCTAGCTTCAGTCCCATGACACTGACCCCCAGATACGGCCATGCAGTCCCAGGCTCCAGCACCCAGCTCTGGCCGCATGGCAACGGGCACTGGCCCTGGGGACAAACTCCCTGCCCCGGCTGTGCAGCTCCTGCTCTGGGTGTGGGCACTTACCCCGTCCCTGGCCGTGCAGCTCCAACCATGGGCACTGATCCCCGCCACACGGCAGTGGGCGCCAAACCCTCGGCTCCAGCCACGCAGCTGCAGGGTCGCTCCAGCCACCCTCCTGTCTCTTGGCCCCACATCCACACACCCCTCCCCATTGCCCCTGGACCCTGACTCCGCATCCACCCCTCCATCGCCCCGGGCCCCCACTGCCTCCTTTTTGGGAGGCCCACATCCATCCCACCATGTCCCCCACTTGCTGAGAAAAGTGATATTAACAAACATGCAAGTATCACTTTTCACAACCTTCCAGACAGCTACTAAGTGTCCTGTGAAAAGTGATTGATATTAACATACAAATATTACTTTTCACAGTAATATTTGTATTATTGAGTCTGGGGGAAAAAAAAAAAAAAAAAACCTACATAAATTACAGTGATGTGGATGTGCTATTTATTTGTTCTTCCTAAAGTTAATCAAGTATTTTAGGAAAAAGTGTCAGGGCTGCCACCAGCAAGAGTTGGTGGCTGAGCTCTGAGGCCACCAAAAAATTTGTTGCGAGAATCCCTGCCCTAGGCCCACTTCCAGAATTAACTAGACTTGTACCCCTATATGAAAATAGCAAAGGGTTTTTCATACTGTGAAAAGCTCTTAAGGCATAAGCTGTATACAGATGTTGAGCTATACTGGATGTTGTAATGTACCCAACCATGGCAACATACTATATTAGAGAAGTTCAAAAAAGGAATGGTGCCTGCAGTAAATAAACTAGCAAGTAAATAGAGCAATCAAATGCTTGCTACAACACTAAGGGTACATCTACACTACCGGGGGGAGTCGATTTAAGATACGCAAATTCAGCTACGTGAATAGCGTAGCTGAATTTGACGTATTGCAGCCGACTTACCCCGTTGTGAGGACGGCGGCAAAATCGACTTCTGCGGCTTTTTGTCGGCGGCGCTTACTACCACCTCCGCTGGTGGAGTTAGAGCGCCGATTCGGGGATCGATTGTCGCGTCCCATCGGGACGCGATAAATCGATCCCCGAGAGGTCGATTACTACCTGCCGATTCAGGCGGGTAGTATAGACCTAGCCTAAGGCTTTTGAGTTCAGACCAATTTTTAGTGAAGAGTTACTCTATACGCCCCCTCCCCCCCAGGCACTGTTTTAAGAGCAAGAGTCTGCTACACTGTCAGTTTTCTCTTAAGTGCCAGCACTGTAAACCTTAATTACAAGCAACCTCTATGGTAAAGTGACTCTACCACGGATGACAATAGTCTGAACCACTCCAGCACTTATTTTTTCAAACAGCAGCACAGAGGTTTGCATTTCCACTACAGAAATATTCCACATTCATTTTACTGGGTCAGCCTAAAAGTGTTTGCAACGGAACACTTTTCGCCACTTACAGTATTTTACATTTAAATTTGTTATAACTGGCATTTCACATGCTACTGCTTCTCAGCATCTGGTTTACCAGCAGCAGTATTTGTGATACTGGGAATAGAAAGCTGTAAACCAGTATTGTAAGCAGCAAGGGAGCTGGTTATCTTACTAGTAGAATGGAAATCCATTGCATCACATATGTCACCTTTTCGTCATAATTTTCATCCCCAACAGAAGGCTCAAATGCCATTTAAAAATAAGTGTCCATTTCTGCACAGCAAGACTTAAGGAGAGAACTAGCAGCATAACAAAATGTGTGCATTTTAATTAATTCAGTTAATGTCTGCCCAGTTTTTGGCCACATAACTTTTACATCTTTTGTCCTAGTTACTTTTCTTGTTTTTTAAGATGGTAATATCTTCCTTCCTACTATCTTGCCAGGGGGAGGAGCCCTGCCTTCATACTGCTAGCCCATTCTTGTATCATTGCCAATTGGGTGGAGCATGGGTCAGAGGAAAGGAGGAGTGGATGAAGAACAGAATTATCATGCTGTCTTCTGGAACAGGGAGACAGGAGAGTTTGGAAATGGGGAAAGGGAGAGAAACGGTGGTGGGTATTATAGAAGGGTAAGACATCTGGGTTAAGAGACAACAGTGGAGAGTCCAGGACCCACAGTGGTCCCAAAAACAAGAACCAACAAAAGGGACAAAAGTGGGGCTTCGATCTTCTTCACCCTGCTGAAATGCGGCAGCCTCATTTACCAGCCAAAGTCTCAATTCCATGCAAATTAACTCTTGAGCAAGAAGACAGACTAAGTTTCCACTTGGTCAGTTTTCATTACTGGATCAGTCACATACTCACAGCTGGTACTGGCTATTAAAGTTGGAAGGTAATTTTGACCTTTTCATTAAGTACATTCAGCTGTACTGTAAATCTGTTTGGGTTATGTGGAACAGTGATTAATTCACAGTCTTTTTATTTCTAAAGAGCCAGACTCAAATCTAGGTTTGGCCAAGACAACATTAATGAGTTGGTCATGTCCCACTGAAGTTTCATTAGCATAACAACCACAATTCTATATCTTGGACAACAACATCTGTCAAAAGCAGCACAGCACTGCAACAATAAAAGTTTTGCATATATTTGGCTAAAACCAGAGGCAGGGTGGATTTTATTTAAATCACTAGTCAGGAAGACTCAATTTAATCATGGTTTTCTACGTAAAAATGCATTCTTGTTGATTGTTATAACCTTAATACATATTCTTCACAACTCAGAGATAGATGTAAGTTTCATTTTTAGAAAGTACACACTATACATTTTTAAACAGTGATTTATTTTGAAAACATTTCAGATTCATTTTACAGCTATATCAGAAAATGAATGATTGCTTGGTTATTTCATTTACCAAAGGTAATTGAAGCAAATATTTGGAGGTGAACTATCTCCAATTCAACAGGTTAGTCATTAATATTTGGAGGATTTTCTTGCCGTGTTGTATTAGGAGGAGAACATCACCAGACATACATTTAAATTGTTTTATTTAACTAAAACAACAACGTTAAGTATTCTGTTTTTTTCTTCAACAGCAAACATATAATATTTTAACAAAACAAGCATATGTCCCTCGCTTCTCACATTTGTCTCCAGACTTTTTCTCCTTGTCCAGATCTATTCGACCCCCAACAATCTTCTATTCATTGAACTTTTTGAAACTTTGCACTTCTAGAGAGAGATAAGGGATTGATTCTATGTACACACATTTGCAAAGGGACAATAGAGTTGAGGTCTGTTATTTCTCACCTCTATATATTATTTATTTAAAACATTTTTGCTGTTAACAAGCATGTTACCTCTGGAGAGACAAATCCAGTTTGAGAATTACAAAACTAAGCATCTCTGATGGTATCTTCTAGATGGAGCACTGAGTCCCATTGGGTAGATGGAAAGATTAATTTAAATAATCTATACAGAAGCCCCTGAAACCCCATAAGATTGGGTCCCTAATCCATGAACTATTGGAACTTATTTACAAAACTTTTCTTCAACATTACATGAATATATTGTCTCATACTATAGAATTAGAATTTATAATCCCTATTCCATGATGAGATATCTTTGAGCTATAATGTATCTTAATTAAAACTATCTTTAGATAGTTTTTTTCCCCTCAAAAAACATTTTATCAAAAAATCCAATTTAAATCCAAAAAGTCCTTTTTTTTAAAAAAATTCATTGATTTTTATCCACCCTGACCAGAGGTTACGTTTAGATACAACAAAGTCATTCATAGAATTTTAAATGAGGATCAGAAGTAAAAATCTCTATTAGGGCTTTCCTAACAGAAATGCTCATTTAGACATATACCTATTCTTCTGCAGCAGATCTCTCCCTACCCCTCAAACAGCATCTCATTTCCCTCCTCTTCTTTGAACAATAATGCCTCCTAACTGAGGCAGGGGTTTTTTTCTCAGGGTGCATGGAAGCACCACAGTCACATCATCCCAGTCCAATAGTGCATGATTTTTATGCAGTTAGATTTTTATGCATCATGGCAATCCCTATCATCAAGGAGCCCGCAACAGCACTACTTGCATCATGGTTAGCTCCAGTACCAGTATCTAATACCAAAATTACCTGGAGCAGGTTGGGAAAGAATGTGTGGCCAAGAACCAGACATGAAAATGGAAGAAGGGAAAAACAACAGAAGATATTCAGGAAAGGAATATGACAGAATACAAAACTCAGGAATCAGAATATAAGGAAAGTGAAACTTATTCTACCAAACACTATTCAGTCACAAACAAGGCCTGGCTCCAGAAAAGGCTAGATCAGGAAATGGAAGGAACATTAGGCATTTGCTGTCCCTTACCAAAGGCAAGAGTATTGGACCATAATCCTCTGCTCCATAATCCTCTGTTGGTGCAACTCCTTGTTGTAGCACTTCAGTGAAGATACTACCTATGCCGATGGGAGGGCTTCTCCCATCAGCATAGATACCTCTCAGGGAGGTGGAGTAATAGCTACGTCGGCAGGAGAAGCCCTCCCATCAACATAGCGCTGTCTATACTGGAAGTTTGGTCGGTATAACAGCATTGCTCAGGGATGTGGATTTTCCACACCTCTGAGCAACGTAGTTATAATGACATAAATTGCTAGTCTAGACCATGCCTGAGGGAAATGTGTCTGAAAGACTTATTTTGTGGGCTCAGGCATCAAGACACCGCAGATCTACTTGTCATTTTTAAAACATATGGGAAGAAAAACTTTCACAAATATATTAATTAAATTCAGTTCACAAAGGAAGAAGTGTATTAGTGTATTAGTCTAGGAGGGAGATTTTCTAGGGAAGCCATAGTAATTATGACTAAACTGGACTTAATAGGCTGTCTCTCTCATTCCTATTTACTTTGGCAGAAATTTTCAAAAATACTTCATCTATAAACAATACTGAGTTCACACTAGAGTCTGAGAGCACAAAAACACTGACCAGAGGGAGACATAGTTTCATCAGTGCCTGCTTTAAAGCATCTCCCTCCCTCTTCCTATAATTCCACATCTGGCTCGTTCCCCTCTGAACAACTCTGCAGAATCAGGCTGAAGAGTATTATTTTGCATCAAGGAGCAGCAGGAACCAGTTTTATAAGATAATTTCTCCTTAGCCCTTACAATACATAGTATACACTCCATTGTCCCCACTCCAGTTGAGGAATTTAGGGGTGATATACTTACCACCTCATGTATACGCTAACTTTTGTGTGGCATACTTCACACAAATTCATGTTTTACTCTACAAAGTACTTTGGGGTACAACCAGGGAGAAACAGTTGCAGAAAGAGAAAAAATTCAGAGCTGTAGGCAAGGGAGAAAGGCTTTCAACTGACATTAAAAGCCAGAAATGACAATACAGGAAGGGAGCAGAGACAAGCGCTACAAAACAGGTTGGAGCAAGTCTAGGAAGTATTTTAGAAAACAAAGGACAACTTTAAGACTTCTGCAGATAAATCCTCTAGTCTGCATATTTCCTGGGACCTCATTTCCTCAGCCAATAACATTAGAATCCAATACTGGGTGCAGAGGGGCTATAGAGATTATTTTTTCTAAAAAAAGAAAAAAAAAAAAGATACTTTTGTTGCATTCCACAACCAGATGAAATACCAATATTTTCAACAGTGAATCAGATATTAGAGATGGAAGAGTTAGATCAGTCCTTCCCCTTCCACTAGTGCAGGAGATAGTATGTCTTAATAAGATTAATTAAGCTGATGCTACAATTGATGCTTGAGAAAAGTAAGGTAAGAATTGTCACTATAATCCAACACGTCACTTTTGAGCTCTAAGGAATTATTTTGCAGGCAGTGGTCTTGCACTTCAAGCTTACAAACTTAAACAAGCCCTAACGTAGTCTAACCCTCTTGGAGTTGTATTGTGTAATATTTTGGTTAGTAAAATAGCCACATGGTTAAAGGAAAAGTTAAAAAGTAAAGCTGTCTTTTGATCTGAGGATAGACTATTACTGAATTTTGCTTTTATATGGAAAATTCAATGCAACAGAGCAGCTGCACTCAAGTAAAATGTGGATAGTTTCCAAGCTTTAATCTACCCACCTGCCACCCTTTCCTCTTCCCCCCACCCCCAAAAGGCCTTTGCATAGTTGTCAGTCTCTTTACCTATGGGCCAAGGTTTATATCTGGACTATTGGTTAGTCTACACTTAAAAGTTTTACCAATATAACTGTCAATATTTTGCTGACAGTTATATCAATAAAACATCTAGTGTAGACACATTTATACTGGCACAAAAGGTGCCTTTTACCAGTATAGCTTATTTCAGTTCCCGATCAGAGTAAGCTATACCAGTGTAGCTGAGTCCACACTGGGGGGAGAGTGGGGGGTGCTGCTTTACCTACACTGGTATAGTCAAAATGGCAAAACTTTCTAGCGCAGCCAAGCCATAGCTCTCAGCCACTCATCACCATGGAAACATCACAGATATCTCTGAATTCAATCCAAGTGTTATATTTGATCTTCTAGACAAAAATTGGAAGTCTGGGGTATTGCAGGTCATGAGAAAACTCATAGTTAAAGGAGTAAACTTGTACAGTGGCTGCACCTGCTTTTGGCTACACGCACAGCAGCAGTCCAACTTCAAGGAATTCTACAATTAAATTTCCAAATTGAAGTTTAATGATAATGGCAGGACATAACGTAATACAGAATTAGGGCTGGAAACTGATTTGATTCCCAAACAGAAAGAACAATTAAATTCATCAGATTAAAATAGCCCACTGTTTGGAAAAACTCCATACTACTACTTATGACACACTAAATTAAATAAAAAGTCTGGTGTATATTTGAATGTCCTTGCTTTTTGTTTTGTTTTTTTTTAAAGTTCAGCATAATTTACTACAGAGTTTGTATATTATGAATTACCACATAATTCTTGGTAAAAAGCGTTGAAAGAGAAGTGGTCATGCAACAGTTACTTTACATTATCTTGACCTCTCTTGAATCACCTGTAGTATCTCCATTTGTATCATGGATTGTAAATAAGGGTAAATAGAAAAGTTGTAATTATAAATTTTAAAAGGAAGTTATAGCACAATATTGCAGGGGTGGCCAATCTGAGCCCGAGAAGGAGCCAGAATTTACCGATGTTCATTGCCAAAGAGCCACAGTAATAAATCAGCAGCCCCGCATCAGCTCCCTCCCCCACCCCACTCCCAGTGCCTCCTGCCCCTGGCAGCCCCGCCAATCAGCGCCTCCCCCTTCCTCCCCGCACCTCCTAATCAGCTATTTCGTCGCATGCAGGAGGCTCTGGAGGGGGAGGGGGAGGAGTGAGGGCACGGCAGGCTCAGGGGAGGGGGTAGGAAGGGCTTGTGGCAGAGCCAGGGGTTGAGCAGTGAGCACCCCCCTGCACATTGGAAAGTTGGCGCCTGTAGCTCCAGCTGCAGAGTCGGTGCCTATACAAGGAGCCACATTCACTTCTGAAGAGCCGCATGTGGCTCCGGTGCCACAGGTTGGCCACCTCTGCAATATTGCAATTAATGTTTGTCATGAGAAATTAGAAGTCAAACGTAATCAATTTTACAATAAAAACGCATTTTTAAAGTTATATGGAGCTAGTAGTTTAAGAAAATACTCTGTTATAGGACATATGTAACAAACCGAATTTTATAAAATAATGGAGGAGTCTTGTTCTTCAAAGGGCACGCTGGGGCGACAGAAACCAGGACTTTTAATTAAAAAACAACAACAACCCCCTACTCAGTCACTTCTCTCACAGAAGGTCTGGCCATTATTTAATAGCCATCTCCAGAATAATCTATGTACCTTCAGGAGCCTGAAATAGTGGACAGTGCTTGGCAGGTACAGTAGAAGCCACCTGGAAAAACCCAGGAAGTTCTCGGACAGCCTCACACTAATCCTACAAAGACAGGATCAATAGTATTGAGGATGTGCTGGCTCCTGGAAGAAAATTAACTACTTCCTTCCACCTATACAGCAGATACAGTTAATGTATTTGTTTTAGAGGTTAATTTTCCAAGCCATACCCCAGATGCCACAGATTCCCAGAACTATGAAGTCAGGGTCCAGGAGAAGTAGCTACAGTAGATTGCTACCCATTTTGTTTGAAGGCAGCAGATTTATTGGATTTTTTAAAAGCTGTTTTTAAGACATCATTTAATACTGTTATGCATGATGTTCACATACACAGCAGTTTATACAGTTTTTTCATAACTCCTTTGTAGCCAAATATGCACTGGTGGCAGTATTTAGTGGTTACAGCAAATGGCTAGGAACCAAATCAGTTCCAGGATCATATCAACCAGACACTTCCATTATGCTAACTCAAGCAAGCCATTTGACCCCTTTCAGTCAAAGTAAATCCCAATTGTTAAGTTTGTTGAAAAATTAGGCCTTATTGACAAGCATATGCTGTAGCCCTTCGCCATCTTAGCTAACGTATGTGTCTCCAATAACCTGTGTAGATGCCCCAAGAGTCTGTACAGGCTGTTAAAGACAAAATAGGTCTCAAAGCCTTAACTTTCCCCCCCCTCATCAGCTTGAGTGACCCAGAATATGTTCCAATCCTGATCACATTCAATGAAACCATCGCTCCTCCCTAACCTCTCCTTTCCCTCCTCCCACTTTTAAAGTCTGGAAGAGATGCATCGTGGTAGTGACAAAATCAATTCCAGAATTTCAGTGGCAGCTCATGCTATCTCATGCCAATGTGTCTCCACTTCCATCACTAAATTTCCCTTACAGTCTGCAGTGATAAGTACATGTTACAGGGTGCCCAAACTATGGCATGTGGTCTGTATACAGCCCACCAGAGCATTTCATAAGGCCTGCGGCCTGCTTCAACACAATATACTAACGGCTATTTTGTCATCAGGTTTACATCGTTTTAGTTTACACAAGTGTGTAAATAGACAATACTATACATAGAAACAAGCTATGAAAAAAGCTGAACTTAAAATATAAATCAGTACAGGTAACTTTCAATCTTATTAAAATATGTAGAATCTGTTTGGACCACACAAGGTTGTACGTTATGTAGCCCTCCTGTGTACTAAGGTTGTGCACCACTGTATTAGAATAAAGATTGGGATGCCAATTATCCAAAGCCACAATCCAATTGGGCCCAACTGTGTCACATTGCTGTACCAACTCTCACTACCTCACAGCTGGACTTCACTGAAAAAAGTGCTCATGTTCACTGAATGAAGCAGCTCAGGAAAACAGAGGCGAAAAAAGTGATTTATTTTTTTTTCCTTTTTCCCTGTTTCAAGTGTGAAAGGAAACTAACTTATCCAATGGAACATTGGATGATTTTTTTATTTATTTATTATTTTTTTTTAAAAACCTAGTAACTGAAAAACTAGATGAGGAAAAAAACCTTTTTTAAAATAGTTTATTTTGCTATCAGATACACACTGTATAGTCAATTTTGCTGTTTCTCCCGTAGACTCAGTTTCCCATTTATGTGGAAAATTCACACAGCAACAAGAGAACAAAAGACATTATAAACTAGGACAATGTTACTGTAAAAATCAAAAGTTAGTATGGGAATCAGGGCAGACATTGTACCTGAAACTCAGTTTTTTAATGAAATTCTGTTTTGTTCTTTAAAGAGTGCCTCTTTAAACAAAGTTTACAGGGTATAATTTCAAAGGTAACGAAGATTAAGGAAAGTAAGACGTGACTATTTTAAATTACCTCCTTCCCCTAAACTGCCAAATTGCCCCTTCCAGCAGCAATTTCTGAACCTGCAGATAGTTAACCCACATGTATGAGTAGGGAGTGAGCTGGGAACAGTTGGCTATAGTCCAATATTGGCTTTTAAAATAGGGTGCAATTTTAACGGCTGTCAGGCCACAAACTGCTACTGAAAGAGCAATCACTTTTTCAAACAAAAGCAAGGAAAGAGAGGTCCAAATAGTCCAAAGAACTTAATATATGAGCCATACCTTGAAAGCAACAGGCTATGTCAAGATGTGCATTAGCAAGCTCTAAGTTATTAGGGCCAGAGAAGGCCCATTGACTTCAATAGGACTGATTTGCTTCATCATGCCTTTTTCAGGTGGGACAAGACATTTGGCCATAATACAGAGACCAACAGTGTATTGGGGTATACCTTTTGTACTTATTAGCTATAATTTAAAAACCTACATTTTAAGAGATTTGACAGTATGCTTAACATATTTTGGTTTTGTTCCTGAGTTATGTTTTCAGTTAGTGTGCCCCTTCCAATACTTGAGGTATTAGAATACAAAGAATACTTAGCTATTTCAACACAGAACATGATTTTAAGTATTTTGATCTTGCTAGGGCAATCTAGTGTTTAAAGCAGATGAACCCAGACATTTGGAATTCTCATTAACTCCCTGCTTTGGGATGCTACCCCCTCAGACCTTTAACTTCACCTCTTTGTGGCTCTACTTATCTGTAATATCTGGGTCATAGGGCGGAGGTCAGACATAACACTTGCAAAGAACCTGACAAACTCAGATAAATAAGCTACACAAAGGTAAGTAGGATATAAAAGTAAAACATTTGTTGGAGAAATGAGAAATCAAACTTCAGACGTCATGACAGATGAATGTCCTGAAACAGCCATGACATTCAAGTACGTTAGAGTCCGGATTACATCATCTTTAGTAAAGTGTTATACTTTACAGAAGTCCCAAACATCGTTTTCAGATTAAAGTTTGAATAGTTAAAGGACCCAGCCAGCTCTGCACAGCAATATAATCCTTCATCAGTATCAGTTTATGCAACTTACATCAAACTTTGCTAGTTTTGTAATGGAACTATATTGTTCAAGGAATACTCTTATTAGTAGAAAATGTGTAGAAAAGCTTTTGAAGTGAATATAATTGCAGGGTGCATTAAATTACACTTCTGTAAATTCTCAATTATTAAGGCTAAGATTTAGTCATGGTTTTGTTTTGTTTTTTTAAGTCATGAACAGGTCATGGGCAATAAACAAAAATTCATGGCCCGTGACCTGTCCATAACTTTTACTATCTAAATACCTCTGTCTAAATCTTAGCAGCTCCAGCATGGTTACTGAAGTCTGTGGACAGAGAACTCCATTGCCATTGCCACTTCTAATACCTTTCCAATAGCGCAGCAGAGTAAAAACAGACCAAATTCTTGTTTTCATTGTTGCTACTGAGGTGGGTATGGGCAGCTATGAAATTGACACGGTCCATTTCACTCCCTGGCTACCTGGGGAAGCTAATAGCTGTAACAGAGATAGGGAATAGTTTTAGTGCCTGAGGACAACCACCCAAAAATCAGAGGCTGCAGAGGAGTATGTTATCAGAAAGGTGCATGATTTCTAGCCTCACAGCACCCAGGAGGCTCTGGCGTAGTAGGGGAAAACTCCACTCCTCCCTTCTGACTGATAGGGGCATTGGTAGACTCCACATTGATCAAACTCCCACAGCATTCAGTTAGTAAAAGATGGAACCACTGAGTAAGATCCAGGAACAGAACCCTGGGAGCAATCCCAACATGCTCCCTTCCCCAGTAACTAAGGGAGTTGCTGGGCATTACCCCTCAACAGTGGAGAGCCTCATCTTAGTTCATCCTTGAGGTGTTTTGTCTCAATCTCATATATTAATCTTGAGAAAATGGCCAGAGAGGCGGGTGGCAGTCATGGAATCAGCAGCAGGTATAGGAGATGCAGGGCGGTGGGTGGGTGGAATGGTGGGAAATATTAAGCTGGATGTTGTATAAGTGTGGTTTGGAAAGAGGTTGATTACCAGCTATTTTATAGCCCCCACAAGCGTGGTAGGTGCTTCACAGAAAATGTTCAAAGAGCTTTTCAATCTAAAATGAGCTCACAAGTTACAAACAAAGATCTGGGCTGCAGGGAGGAAAGGAATATTGGTTGATTTTGGAAGATTGGGGTAGATTTTTTAAAAACAGAAGATGTAGAGAATAATGTAACAACAGATACATAAGAGTGCAAGAGAAAAGGAAATAGACATTGAAAACAAAGATATACCCCGTGATCAGTGGGGAAAAAAAGGCAGAAAGGGCAACGAGGGGTAACAAAAGCAATTGATGCAGCCGGATAACTGTCTATTTAGCTTTTAAAAAGGTAATTCCAGCATATAATCAACTAAAACACTATACTGAATGAACATAGCCAACTGTTTTATATTTAGATTGTATAAGTCATGGCTTTGGTGGATACATGGTGACATGGATTTTGGGGGGATTTTGGTGGGAGAGGAGGGCGGGGGGCAGGCAGTTGAACTCCTGACTAGACTCAGCCCTCAGGATAGTAAGTATTGGGTAAGTTTTTGAAGCCCCGGTAATGTGCAAAGTGAACATTAGGGACTAGGCAGCTTTGAGGAAGTGAGTTTTCACTTATTACCAAATAGTAAAATTTCTTATAGTAGCTCTCTAGAGGTTAGTCCAAATAAGCTAAACATTCTCAACACCTAACACAAAACCAATGACTGTTTCACAAAAGTAACAGAAGTTTGACACAATAAGAACTTGTGGTTTCCTGCAAGAGGAAGGATACCTAGTCTTCTAGAATGGAACTAATTCGTTCATGGAAACTTTTCTAGGGGGTTGCATAAAACAACTAATTTCTGTAATGCCAAGACATCGTGACTTAGTTCAGGAAAAACTGGTACGGTTAAGAGTTCCTATGCAAACTTGTGACAAAAGGGATATATTTGCTTAACAAATGTGGCATTTGTATGAGCTACAGGGACACTGTCAACCACTGCACTCAATAAATTCAGTTTTCTCAGAGCAATTTAATCATTGCCAGCATTGTTGTATTTGAGTTTATGTTAAATTTTTAAAAATATGTCCAAGTTTGGGGTGGGTTTTTGTTTTTGTTTTTACTCGCTTGTGTTTGGAAAGGTCTTTTACACAGGCTGAGGAGCAACACCACACACATTCAAACCCAAACCCCTCCCCTCTCTCTATCACTATACTTGCCTATTCAGTTTCAGATTTTCTGTTACTGGTAGATGCATTCTTGCAGAGCCTGCACAACATAATGTGTTTAAGAGTAGTGTCACAACATGTCAACAAGAAATAGACTGCAGGGCAGGTAAAAATAACTCTATTACTCTTACCCCAGTTGCCTAATGGAAAAGGCACTGGGATCCCAAACCAGGGACTGTGGATTCATGTCTCACCTGGGATGCTCACTTCCCCACTCCCCACCAACACATCCCCTTTTCTTTTTAAGATTGTAAAGGGACTGTGCTTTCTGAGATCTGCACAGTGCCTAGAACATTTGGGGCATTATTGTAATAGAATAAAATTGTACCTTAGCTGAGCTATAGTGACCTCGTCCAGAGCTGAAATGTTAAGAATTCATCGCACACTCAATACCCTGCAGCAATAAAAGTTAAATACAGCATATCTGATTAATGTAACAAGTCTCAAGAAGTTATTTTTGCTTGTTTAGACTGGTTCCACATCACTTATTTAACAGCTCCTCCCCCAAGCACATTTTATTCAAAGTAGTTTCACTCCAAACCTAAAAGAGTTATTTCAATTTGAATCCTATACACATACCTGGACTCCCTACAAATATTTCTATATGCAGATTTACTATACTTCATACTGTAGTGTTTTACCTAAAATATTAAATTAGAATACCTTCTCTTCCAACCCTCAAAAAGATAAAGAAAAACACGACAAACACAGTGTGGAAAAGACATTTTACATGCCAAATATACTGTCATGCATGCACCAGATATTATGCTGTTCAGGTATTTTGTGAAAATAACTCTGTACCAGTCTTCTGCATTCTATGAGGTAACATATAGCCACCAAGTAAAGAAATGCTTATTTCTGGATTCCCTCTAGGAAGGATCACAAATAGACTTATTCTTGCTGATAGTGAGTTCATATCACCAGTCATTACTTCAAGGAAATCAGGAGCTGTGTTTTGGAAAGAGAACAGTTCAGATTGGTGACCCCATACGATAGGTCAAGGAGTAGGACATGTAAGATTAATAAAACATAAGAAGTTATATCCAGAAAACTGTATGCCTGTGTTTAAAGGCGTGATTGTAAATATGTTAATTATGTATGTTCTGGTATGGTCAGAGACCCCACTCAGGATCAAAACCACAGTGTTAGGTGCTACACAAACGTAAGGCGACATGACACCTAACGTGCAGAGTTAAACCAGCTTGAGGCAACAAGTCAATGGCAGATGACAGGAGGGAGGACAAAGGAACAGTCATAAGATTACACAATGAATGTGCAAGTAATATGCACTATTAGAAAATTCAAACCAGTTTTTACTTTAGTCTCTTCCTATTTTTATTTTTAAACACCACGCAGACATCCTGGGAGGCTTTAAGTTATAGCAGACAATGGAAGAGGCAGGGGATGGGGAAGGAAGATGAAAAGGAAGATTCAAGTAAGATGCATGGTGACTGAACAAGCAGACACCATTAATGCCCACAAGAAATCCACTGACTACAGCTGGAGGAGTCAACAAATGAAGTGCTGAATTCCAGAAGTCTCTGAGGTCAGAGGACTCCAAAAATCCTCTCTGCCCTGCTGGTCTCCTTGTCTCCAGGGGTGTTCAGGGCTTTAAAGCTTTGCCCCATGGAACCCGCTCAGCTGCCAGTCTTTTTGAGGGCAGAAGATGTTGCAGGGTGGAGAGCCATTAGCCTTTAAAAGGGTGGTGAAATTGACGAAAGGGAATTTTACTCCATTTCCATAGGAAAAAGAATGAGGAGTACTTGTGGCACATTAGAGACTAACAAATTTATTTGGGCATAAGCTTTCGTGGGCTAAAACCCACTTCATCAGATGCATGCAGTGGAAAATATACTAGGAAGATTATATACCATATATACTTGTTCATTAGCCTGTTCGGTTAGAAGACGACCCCCCAAGATGGTTAGGTAAAAATAGCAAAAACTGTATGATCCTTTCATAAGCCGACCCTATATTTCAGGGGTTGGCAAACTTTGGCTCCCGGCCATCTGGTGGGTCGGGACGTTTTGTTTACTTGGAGCTTCCTGCAGCTCCCATTGGCTGGGAACAGCGAACTGCAGCCACAGGGAGCTGAGGGGCTCCATGCCTGCAGACGCTCCAGGTAAAGAAAATGACAATGTATTAGATATTCAATTCAATGATGCCGTAGAGTTTAAAATCATCAAATTTTGGTGTAGACCCGTTTATAAGCCGACCCCCACTCTTTGATGCATCACTTTTTTACCAAAAATATTCGGCTTATGGACAAGTATATACGGTGCGCACGCACACACAGAGACACACATACACACACACGAAAAAGTGGGGGTTGCCATACCAACTCTAAGAAGACTTGTTTACTATAAACTTAATCAGTTAACAGGGAGGAAAAAGTGTGAATTTAAGGAAAGCTGGTTGAAATCCACTCTTCATCTACATTTACAAACATGCCATTATCTCTCCTCACCACCACCACTCCCCTGCTGCCACTTCAAAACACATCTTGATTTCCACCATGAAAAGCTTTTAATGTCTTATGTCTTCAACTAATGCAACCGCCTCCTCTTACTTTCCTGGCACTAGCCTCATCCCCTTCTCGTCCAAAATTCCCCTGAAAAAGGCTACCTTTCTGATTATTTGGCCACATTCAGCCCCACTTCAGATCCTTTAGTTGGCTCCCTATTGCCTCCCAAGTTCAAGATCCTTGTTCTCTTTTTTTACCTCTCAATTAGTCTCCTCTCCCTCTGCTCAGCCCAAGCCACTCACTCCACTGCTTCCTTTGTTCCCTTTCCGCCGCCCCCACCCCACCCCACTCCCCAATACCTATCTCTGTTCTTAGCAACCTGGAAATCCTTTCCTGATCATACCCTTTCCCCACCATCCTCAACTCCACTTTCCTTTAAATCCCTTCCCAACACTCACTGCAGAGAGATCCATAAATTAGTCATTTAAAAAAATAAAGTCTCAAAATGCATCCATTGACCCACCAACAATGGGAGATTACGATCTTTTTACTCATCTTCCCCTACCTTCACCTATTCTTGACTTAATTTAAGTTGTCAGTTCTGTGTCTGTCTGTTTTCATGAAGAGCTATGCATATCTATAGACCTATCAGAGTTAGCACAGGGGTTAGTTTCTTAAACACTTTTTCCAAATTAACAAATTATACATTTCAAGTGAGTAATTTAGGACTCTAGTACACAGTTACACTAATTTGAGTGCACAAAACACAGTAATTGTTTCAACTGGCAGATCAATATTTTTGCTATAACTTTCAAGACAAAAATAAATCTGAATATTAGTGCTCTGATATTACTCCTGACAGAATAGTTTTCCACATTGCAAAAGTAAGTGTTTCATTTTATTTTAAGACCACTAGCAATTTGAGGGAAATGTATTTCAGCTATTTGGAAATATATTAAAAACAGATCCTTAAATATGCTACATTAAATTGAAAACATCAAATAAAATTTCAATTTGCTTTTTCAAAGCAGTGCACTATTATTAAACCAAAGAAATCCTTCTATTACTGTAACCTAGGTAGTACTGTCGTTGCTGAATACAGTCATTAAAACAAGAATTGGCTAGAGTCAACTGGAACTGGTAATGGACACAGGACCAAAAAAAATTATCTGAAAGTTTCTTCTCGCGGTAATAAGGTCCATGTCAATGGGTACTTCAACCTGCTTGCAGCTTTGTGGAAGAATCAGACATCTCAGCAACTGGTAGTAGGGGGAATGCCCCACCTACTGAAGTTCCCTTCAGTTGAGACTAAATTCCACAGCCAGGATAATTCAAATCTACTTTCCTACGGGAATGTCTACACTGCAATTAAAAACCTGTGGCTAGCCAGTGTCAGCTGACTCAGGCTCGCAGGGCTCAGGCTAAGGGGACTGTTTAATTGTGGTGTAGATGTTTGGGCTTGGCTGGAGCCCAGGCTCAAGGACCCTATGAGGTGGGAGGGTCCCATAGCTAGGCAGCCCGAGCCCAAATGTGTACACCACAATTAAACAGCCCCTTAGCTCGAGCCCAAGTCAGCTGGCATGAGCTAGCCGTGGGTGTCTAATTGCAGTGTAAACATACCCATAATTACAGATTGTTAAATATACTTTGAAGAAAAAGGCACAATTTTTCCTAGCACAAAGGGTAGGAAAGTCCTCTTAATGAAATAAACCCAGATCTTTGGATGTCAATTTCTATCCCTATTCTGGATAATCTACTTTTCTGCAGGGTGGGCTGGATCTATGGATCTTATTATTTGAAAAAAGAAATTGTTCCGGTATGCACAGATAAATTTTCCTATTTTTCATTGTGCTAAAGTTCACAGATCAGTTGCAAAGGAATTTTTGCAGCAGTGTCTCCCTGATTGGAAAGCAAGATCATCCTTTAAATATGGATATCAAAAATGAAATAAGTTATATAATAATGTCTCTCTTCTCTGGGTTTAAGACATGCTGAAGTCTTCTGCCAAAAAAGGCATTGGCTGAAGATGAGATAACTAATATATTGAATTTGATGAATTTACATATTGGTGACCAAATTAGCAGATCTCAATACAGGAGACAAGATTTCTCTACCCTGAAATTATCAGTGCTCCCAAACATCAAAGTCTAATTTTTAACATAAGAAAAAACTAGGGCTGTCAAGTGATTAAAAAAATTAGTTGTGATTAATTTCACTGTTAAACAATAATAGAATACCATTTATTTAAATATTTTGGATGTTTTCTACATTTTTAAATATATATATACACAACCCGGAATACAAAGTGTACAGTGCTCACTTTATATTTATTTTTGATTATAAGTATTTGCACTGTAAAAAACAAAAGAAAGTACTGTAGTACAATCTCTTTATGATGAAAGTTGAACTTACAAATGTAAAATTATGTAAAAAAAATTGCATTAAAAAAATAAACTAATGTAAAATTTTATTGCCTGTAAGTCCACTCAGTCCTACTTCTTGTTCAGCCACTCACTCAGACAAACAAGTTTGTTTACATTTTGCAGGAGATAATGCTGCCCGATTCTTGTTTACAATGTCACCTGAAAGTGAGAACAGGCATTCTCATCACACTGTTGTAGCCAGCGTTGCAAGATATTTACGTGCCAGATGCGCTAAAGATTCATGTGTCCCTACATGCTTCAACCACCATTCCAGGGGACATGCTGATGACGGGTTCTGCTTGATAACGATCCAAAGCAGTGCCGACTGACACATGTTCATTTTCATTATCTGAGTCAGATGCCACTAGCAGAAGGATGATTTTCATTTTTGGTGGTTCGGGTTCTTTAGTTTCCACATTGGAGTGTTGCACTTTTAAGACTTCTAAACGCATGCTGCACACCTTATCCCTCTCAGATATTGGATGGCACTTCAGATTCTGCAGTGAAAGTGTTCTTAAAATGAACAACATGTGCTGGGTCATCATCCGAGACTGCTATAACATCAAATATATGGCAGAATGTGGGTAAAACAGAACAGGCGACATACAATGCTCCCCCAAGGAGTTCACTCACAAATTTAATTAAGGCATTATTTTTTTAACGAGCATCGTTAGTATGGAAGCATGTCCGCTGGAATGGTGGCCGAAGCGTGAAGGGGCATACAAATGTTTAACATATCTGGCACATAAATACCTTGCAATTCCAGCTACAAAAGTGCCATGCAAATGCCTGTTCTCACTTTCAGGTGACACTGTAAATAAGAAGAGGGCAGCATTATCTCCTGTAAATGTAAACAAACTTGTTTGTCAGAGTGACTGGCTGACAAGAACTAGGACTGAATGGATTTGCAGGCTCTAAAAGTTTACATTGTTTTATCTTTAAGTGCAGTTATGTAACAAAACAAAACAAAACTACATTTGTAAGTTGCACTTTCACAACAAAGATTTCACTACAGTACTTGTATGAGATGAATTGAAAAATACTATTTCTTTTGTTTACAAATATTTGCAATGTAAAAATGATAATCAAAATAATATACACTTTGATTTCAACTACACAAAATACAATATATTTGAAAATGTAGAAAAACACCCAAAATATTTAATAAATTTCAATTGGTGTTCTATTGTTTAACAGTGCGATTAATCACGATTAATTTTTTTTTAGTTAATCGTGTGAGTTAACTGCGATTAAAATCGATAGCCCTAGAAAAATCATCAATTTATTTTGGAAATGAATGCTATGACAATAGCGAGAATTTCCACTTGTCTCTATTAAAAATACAATACTGAGTCTCATCTGAGAGCCCCCCCACATTCCAAACTCATCCGAATAGAGACGGTAGCTATTGGGAGATCATTTTAATGGACAGGAAATATTAATGACATCTCTTGCAGGATGTCAATCTGGATAGTGCTGCAAGAAGCAGAACGAGGTTCCAAGATTGGCTCTGTGACCTTATGCGGCTGGAATAAGGGTTGTTACCTTAAGGAAGCATTTAGCGTTGGGATTTGTACAACACTGTCTTTTCTTAAACATTATCAATAACATTTTAGAGACAGAAGTTTCAGACACAAAATCCCAGAAGCTGATGGATAAATATCACAAGCAGTATAGCAAGGCACACCAGGAGGTCAAACGTCTTACGAGGGCAGACAAATGACATTATATTGATAATCTGGCCACAGAAGCAGAGGATGCAGCTGCTCATGGTGAACAAGGAACTGTCTAGAAAATGACACAGCTTATCAGTGGTAAACCGCAGACACTAAAACACTCATCAGGGATAAACAAGGCCACCTACTAACAACAGAAAGAACAAGAAATGTGCTGGACAGAGCATTTTAAAGAAGATCTTGATATCCACACAGACACCCCAACTAAGGAAGAGATCATTCAAGCCATCAAATCCTTTAAAAATGGGAAAGCTCCTGGCAAAGATAACTTGAATGCAGAATTATTCAAGGTAAATTCTGAGGCTAGGTCTATACTACCCGCCTGAATCGGCGGGTAGAAATCGACCTCTCGGGGATCGATTTATCGCGTCCCGTTGGGACGCGACAATCGATCCCCGAATCGGCGCTCTTACTCCACCAGCGGAGGTGGTAGTAAGCACCACCGACAGAAAGCCGCAGAAGTCGATTTTGTCGCCGTCCTCACAACAGGGTAAGTCGGCTGCGATACGTCGAATTCAGCTACGCTATTCACGTAGCTGAATTTGCGTATCTTAAGTCGACTCCCCCGTGTAGTGTAGATGTACCCTGAGTTAGCAGCATCTATCCTGGCCCCTCTATTTAGATCAGTCTGGGAAAAGGAAAAAGTGCCAGATGAGTGGACCAACGGGGTTATAGTGAAGATACCAAAGAAAGGAACGATCAGTGATTGTAATAACTGGCATGGTATCAAACTTTAATCTGTGCCAAGCCAAGTATTGTGTAAGATCATAGTCCAATATATATCAGAGGCAGTTGATAACATTCTCAGAAAAGAGCAATCCAGTTTTCGGAAACGGCGTGGATGCACAGACCAGATCTTTACTCTATGAAACATAATAGAACAATGCTTAGAATGGCAACGGCAATCCTACATAAACTTCATAGGCTTTGAGAAGGCTTTTGATAGCATTCACAAGACCAGCCTATGGCTCATTCTGCGGGAATATGGAATCCCTCCCCGTACAATCATCATCATCATCAAAAGCTTTTATTTCAACTTTACATGCAGTGTTGATCACAGTGACCTCAGTTCTGAAGTCAAAACAGGAGTATGTCAGGGGTGTGTCATGTCTGCAATCCTCTTCAAAACTGCCATCTACTCAGTAATACAGCATACAACAGAAGACATGCCAAAAGGCATTAAATGTACACCCTTCTCATCCCTTGAAGACCTGTGATCTCGCTCTCCTATCACATTCCCAACATCATATACAAGAAAAAACAACTCGACTCAATGCATTCAGCCAGCAAATTGGACTGAAAATCAACCACAATAAGACAGATATCAAGACCTTTAATATTGCCTCACCATCACCAATACAGATAGAGGATTATGTTCTCACCAAAGTAGAAACATTCAGATACTTGGGCAGCATCATCAGCCAGGATGGTGAAACAAGCCAGGACGTCAGGAACAAAATCATTAAAGCCAGGAACACCTTAAGGAGCTTAAATACAGTCTGGAAGTCATCAGTATACAACACCAAAACCAAACTCAAGATTTATCAGAGCTGCATACTTTCAACATTACATTATAGTGCAGAATGCTGGGGAATGAGAAAGTATGACATGTTCAAACTGTCTTCATTCCATACAACCTGCCTCAGAAAAATCCTCCGTATCTTTTGGGCCAGAACAATCTCAAACCAAGATCTACTGACACATTGCAGCCAAGAGGATCTGAGCACCATCATTGCCAGGAGGCATTGGAGATGGATTGGCCATGTACTTCGGATAGAAATGGATCCCATCATCAACAGAGTAGCAATAAGCCGGACACCTGAAGGCAAGCGAAAACGAAGTCGCCTGAACACAACATCAGGTAGAGCTGTGGAAGCCGAGCTGAAAAACCTGGGGCACAGCTGGGGGACCATTGAAAGACTTTCCAAAAAACAGACAGAAGTGGAGGAGCTTCATTGCTGCCCTAAACGTCAGAGGCGTAATGGGAACATGATAATAATGACATAGTCTTGACTTTTGCTTGGAGACACATATATCCACATCAAGACTCTCTTGGGGGAAACTCAAGGCTATGTCTCATTTGTTTCGCATGGTAGTTACACTATGGGCTTTGCACCAGCCAGTAGAATATGTTCCATTTGTTGACTTCTCTTTAGGGGTCTATGAGAATGATCACTTCACCCAAACCAAATGTGTCTGGTCTAGGGTGACCAGATAGCAAGTGTGAAAAATCGGGATGGGGGAGGGAGGTAATAGGCACCTATATAACAAAAAGCGCCGAATATCGGGACTGTCCCTATAAAATCAGGACATCTGGTCATCCCAGTCTGGTCCCAGATGGAGGACTGGTTTTGCAATAGCAAAACATCTGAGAGACAGAGACATTGGAAAGGTTAATCAGGCTTGTGAGCAACAGCCTCTTCAGCAGAAAGACAAACAGTATAAAACCGCAGCTCACACCTTCCTACCTTTTTTGTGGTCCTGGAGAAAAATGGAAATGGTGGGAAAGCATATTGCCCGGCTTTGCAAGAAGTCATTCCTCGCATGGAGAGACCACCAGCCCACCAAACTGCCTTATAATGAGTGAGGGTATGATCAGGTGCAGGTTCCTCTCTGTTTAATCCAGGTTCTCCAGTGGAAGGCTTGGAGTTCATCTCCCTTGACGGGCAGCACACAGAGAGATAGGAAACTTTGGTTTGCCAAGATAAACAAGTTCTTTCTAGTTTATTTATGCAATCCTGACTGGGGCCTTTAGGTGTTACCATAACAGATAAATAACCAGCTAGGGACAATTCCAAATATGTCTTGTTGCAATAGAAAGAGGAAAACATACAGACTATAGACAAAAACATCATTAGCTTGGATGTCACAAATAAAGATCATGAACGTTCCCGCCTGACAACAGCCAGCTTCAGTCCTTTACTATGCAGCACTTGACAACTTGTTCTGAGAAATGTTTAAAAATGATAATGAGCTTAGAGCAAGTTAAAGTAAATGGCCCCCTGCTATCAAAGTCGCTCCACAATGCAGTAAAGTTTTGAATTGAACTTGCTACGCAAATGGATTCTGTCTGCCTTTAAATACAAGATATACATAATAAACTAATAAATTTGTTAGTCTCTAAGGTGCCACAAGTACTCCTGTTATTTTTGCGGATACAGAATAACACGGCTACTCTGAAAGATATACATAAAACACTCTCACCTAAACCACAAGCAGCAGCCCTACCTAATCCATCGGAAAATGTTGACAGAGCTATTTATTCCTAACCATCTGATCCTAACAGTATCACCAGCGAAACAAAAACATTTGGTCAAACCCTCTGAGTTATTTGGTCTTGCATTTTATTTAAGGTAGCAGAAGACTACCACTTAAGAGTAGGCATCCCTCAATGAAATGGGGAAGAAAGGAAAATAGATTAATAATATGATTTCAAGAGGTGACTCCTCCTCAAACCACAGGGGCTTTTTAGATTAGTTTTCTATAAAGGCCACTAAAATATACCCACAGCAAAAACAAGTGCTGTTGAATATATTTTTAGTTAAGTAACTCTGAACCTTTCCATTTTATACCTAAAACGAAATGTCCAAGATGTTTTATGTGCAAATCATTCACTCTAACAGACCGCAGATACATTTTCTTCTAAGACCTTGGTTTATTCACATAAAAAAATGTAAACACAAATACAGATTGTCTCTTTAGTAACCAACCTATTAGGAATAACACAGTTAGTTACAATTACTAGTATTTAACAAAAGGTAAAAAAAATTATCTTCTCTAGTACTTACACAAAAGCAACACATGTAGCTACAGTTGCCTGTTCTAGGCAGCTGGCAAGCTCAGAGATGGAAAAGTTGCGGAACAGCTGGGGAATGCAAGACACTTTTGAACAGGCTATGTGATCCAAAAGAATGGTACATGTTTACACACAACACAAGGGCAGCAACAGCCAAATGCAGGTCTGGCACATGCACTGCAGCTGCTCCTTTCTTCATAGACAAAGCACAGCAAGTGGATACAAATGGCGTTCACATTTACAAAATATGACTTTCATCCTAAAAGCAGCAGCTTGATCACCAAAATAGAAAGCCTATTTTCCAACTGGACAAAAAGGTACAAGATTCTAAATCACAAGTTAACCTCAAAAACAGAAAGTCCCTTTGTGTCACTAAAAATGTTCTGAATTAACGCTTGCTTTCCACCAGTGGTTGCCAAAACAAGTTTGTTCAGTTCTACAGTACTGTGTAAGTTGCCATCTGCAATACACAAAGGTTCCTTCTTACCACTGTAGTTTGAGGTAGTATGAAGGAAGGAAAGAAAACCAAGTACGTAAACTTTCTAAGATAGAGCCTGCCTGCATAAAAGTTAGCTAGTTTACAAAGAAATCTAGCATTTTGGAAGATTATTTTTTTTTGAGAAGAGAGGCCATCTCATGTGACCTACTTTTGGGAAAATACAAGCTTACTTCCTAAAATAATACTCTCCCCTCAGTTTGCATTTTACACATGAGGTGTCATCATTTGTTAGTTGTTATGCAATCACTGGTAACATATTGCAAGCAGTGTTTAGCTATGTCCTAACCTAATGCAACGGAGACAAATTCCAAATACTGTACTTAAATAAGGACTTGCACGAAAGTTTTGTCTGCTGGCCCCAAGTGATCTTCCGACTTCCAAGTCATGAACTCTTATTAGGGTTGGTCTGTATACTACAAAGTTAAGCTGACTTAACTACGTTGCTCAGGACCGTGAAAAATGTCATACCCTGGGTGATGTAATTAAGCAGCTCTACCACTGGTATAGACACCACTAGAATAATGGAAGAATTCTTCTGTCGACCTAGCTACTGCCTCTCGGCGAGATGGACTTACTACAGAGACAGAAGAACCCCTTCCATCATGGCAAGGGCCTGTCTACACTTAAAATGCTGCAGTGGCACAGCTGCACTGCTGCAGCTACCCTGCTGTAACGCTTCAGTGAAGACACTACTTATGCCATTGGGAGGAGTTCTCCCATTGGCATAGTTACTCCACTTCCCCGAGAGCAGTAGCTAGGTTGATAGGAGAATTGTCCCATCAACCTAGCGCTGTCTACAACAGGGGTTAGGTTGGTTTAACTGTGTTGCTCATGGGGTGTGGATTTTATAGACCTCTATCACCCCCCCTTAGTCGTCTCTTTTCCAAGCTGAAAAGTCCCAGTCTTATTAATCTCTCCTCATATGGAAGCCGTTCAATACCCCTAATCATTTTTGTTGCCCTTTTCTGAACCTTTTCCAATGCCAATATATCTTTTTTGAGATGGGGCGACCACATCTGCACGCAATATTCAAGATGTGGGCGTACCATGGATTTATATAGAGGCAATGAGATATTTTCTGTCTTATTATCTATCCCTTTCTTAATGGTCCCCAACATTGTTTGCTTTTTTGACTGCTGCTGCACACTGAGTGGATGTTTTCAGAGAACTGTCCACAATGACTCCAAGATCTCTTTCTTGAGTGATAACAGCTAGTTGGGATGTTTTCCAATGTGCTTACTTTGCATTTATCAACAATGAATATCATTTGCCATTTTGTTGCCCAGTCACCCAGTTTTGTGAGATCCTTTTGTAGCTCTTCGCAGTCTGCTTGGGACTTAACTATCTGGAGTAGTTTTGTATCATCTGCATATTTTGCCACTTCATGGTTTACCGCTTTTTCCAGATCATTTATGAATTATGTTGAATCGGACTGAGCCCAGAACAACCCCTGGGGGACACCACTATTTACCTCTCTCCATTCTATAAACTGACCATTTATTCCTACCCTTTGTTTCCTAACTTTTAACCAGTTACCAATCCATGACAGGACCTTCCTTCTTATCCCATGACAGCTTATTTTGGTAAGGGATCTCGCCAAAAGACTTTCTGAAAATCTAAGTACATAATACCCAATGGATCGCCCTTGTCCACATGCTTGTTGACCCACTCAAAGAATTCTAGTAGATTGGTGAGGCATGATTTTCCTTTACAAAAAACTCTTCCCCAACAAATTATGTTCATCTATGTGTCTGACAATTTTGTTCTTCGCTATATTTTCAACCAGTTTGCCCGGTACTGAAGTCAGGCTTACCAGTCTGTAATTGCCAGGATCACCTCTGGAAACATCTTTAATAATTGGCGTCACATTAGCTATCCTCCAGTCATTTAGTACAGAAGCTGATTTAAATGATAGGTTACAAACTACAGTTAGTAGTTCTGCAATTTGACATTTGAGCTCCTTCCGAATTCGTGTGAGAATACCATCTGGTCCTGGTGACTTATTACTGTTTAGTTTATCAATTTGTTCCAATACCTCCTCTAATGATACCTCAATCTGGGACAGTTCTTCAGATCGGTCACCTAAAAAGAATGGCTCAGGTTTGGGAATCTCCCTCACATCCTCAGCCATGAAGACCAATGCAAAGAATTTATTTAGTTTCTCTGCAATGGCCTTATTGTCCTTGAGTGCTCCTTTAGCATCTCAATCATTATTTAACAGGTTTTCTGCTTCTAATGTACTTTAAAAAAAATTGCTATTACTTTTTAAGTCTTTGGTTAGCTGTTTTTCAAAATCTTTTTACACTTCATTTGCCAGCATTTATGCTCTTTTCTATTTTCCTCACTAGGATTTACCTTCCACTTTTTAAAGGATGCCTTTTTGTCTCTCACTGTTTCTTTTACTTTTTTGTTTAGCCATGGTGGCACTTTTTTGGTTGTCTTACAATGTTTTTTAATTTGGGGTATACATTTAAGTTGATGAGGATAAGACAAGACTCAGTGGTGTTGACAAACTGATTGATGTTTAGCAATATGAAGGAGACTTCCATTTCTTCCAGCTGTGCTGGACACCAAAACACAAGCTAGGTAATGAAACTTCATAGCTTCCCTTGGTTAAATGCACATAATTCAGAATTTATCATCTAATGGGAGTTACACATTCATCATTGGAGAGGGGAGGAGAAGTGACATTTCTGTACCATCTGTGTGACAGTTATTGCAACCACATACAATACCTTTGGCGACCATATTGTACTAAGTTTATATATCACTGTGAGCAAGAGACTGTATACAACTCCAGGGGAAGAGGAGCTGTGATACCCCTTGTGACGAGACCCTCACTATACAGCCTGGAACTGGGGTACTGCTGTGCCCCCTTAACTCTCCAGCCTGGGCTGTCTCTCAAAATGCTTTGCTAGTGACAAACAGCAAACCACTCCAACACACTGTTATCACTCAGTAGAACTGCATGTGGAGCCGCACATCCAGCTAAATCCCTGAGCCACTCACAAATCACACAGAGAAAGGCACCAGAAAAATTTCCCAAGCCCCCAGCTTTGCACCCCAGAGCAGTACCATCTTGCCCTGGTCAGAAGCCTGGCCAGTGTAAGTTCACTACCAGTCCGCGCTCCCCTGCCCCCCAATGTGGAGAGGACACACTCTAGTCTTTGTAAACCGAGCTGAGATTTCCCAAGCACTTCAAGCAGAACACACTTGTTTTAAGTAAAATAGAAACCAGATTTATTAACTACAGAAAGATATATTTTAAGTGATTATAAGTGGTAGTCACAAATGTCAGGGATAGTTACCAAAGAAAATAAAAGGTAAGCACACAGTCTAAATCTTAAACCTTATTAGACCAAGCAGTATAGAAGCTCCCTGACTTACGCAAGCGTTCCGTTCCAGA
Organism: Trachemys scripta elegans; assembly: GCF_013100865.1. NCBI lineage: Eukaryota > Metazoa > Chordata > Testudines > Emydidae > Trachemys > Trachemys scripta. The sequence goes on from NC_048299.1 coordinate 29,965,741, forward strand.
ACGCCTTGTGTAAGTCGAATTTTGCATAAGTCGGGAACATATCTCCAACAATAACACGCACACACACAAAAAAAAAGATTAAAGGAACTTTTCCCGTAAATCAGGATTTCCATAAGTCGGGTTTGCGTAACCCAGGGAGCGTCTGTATTTCAATCAAGCAGTTTCTCACCCCACTCTATGTTGCAGGTAGGTTACAACTGTTAATACACAGGCTTCCCTTCTAAATCTGGGATCAGTCTCATCAGTTCAAGTCTTTGTCTTCTCAGTGTTCTTGTTGCTGCCAATGTAGGTGGGGGACGAGAAAGGTAAAAGCATGATGCCACTGTCCCTTATTTTATACAAGCAGTCCATGTGCCTGGAAAACACTAGCCCAGACAGGTCCTGGTGGGCTTTGCTGAGTTACAGAGCTGAGCAATATCCCTCAGTGTGATGCTTGCACAGCCCTCTTACAGAATTGTAAATCCCTTGTTTACAACTCCCCAGGTGATTAATGACCGTCCTCTTTATGATAGCCCTTAATATAGTGGAAGACTTATCAGCTCACCTCCTCAGTCTTCTTTTCTCAAAACTAAACATGCCCAGTTTTTTCAACCTTTTCTCATAGGTCAGGTTTTCTAAACCTTTTATCATTTCTGTTGCTCTCCTCTTGACTCTTTCAAATTTGTCCACATACTTTCTAAACTGTGGTGCCCAGAATTTGACACAGTACTCCAGCTGGGGCCTCATATAGTGCCACTGTAATCCCCAGATCCTCTTCAGCAGTATTACTGCCTAGACAGTTATTCCCATTTTATAGTTATACATTTGATTTTTCCTTCTTAAGTGAAGTACTTTGCACTTGGTCTTTATTTAATTTCATTTTGTTGAATTCAGACCAGCCCTCCAGTCTGTCAGTCATTTTGAATTTTAAACCTGACCTCCAAAGTGCTTGCAATCCCTCCCAGCTTGGTGTCACCTGCAAATTTTATAGGCACACTCAATTACATTAATTGGATAATGAAAACATTGACTAGTACTGGACCCAGGACTGACCCCTGTGGGACCCCACTAAATATACCGTCCCAATTTGACTTCAAACCATTGATAACTACTGTTTGAGTGCGGTCTTTCAACCAGTTATGCACCCATCTTACAGTAAACTGTCTGAGAGACTCTAGAGACAGCTGGAAATAATAACTCTGACAGAAGTGAACTACCGCATGCATGTCAATGGGGTGTTAGCTATACCTGGAAGCAGCCAGCACTATCCTAGCAGGACTATGCAATAGACCCAAGCAGATATCCCAGCAGACAAGGCAACAGGAGATTCCCCCCCCCCGTTGCCAATCCTGCCTCTTGGGATGGGAAAAGGAACCCCTGCTGCCCCTCCTAGATGAGTGAGGACCATATGCCACTGCTCCTATATCTATGGAAGGTGAGTGGGACTCCTGTCACTGCCATTCCTAAGTGCAGGGGCAGGCCCACAGTATATGGGTAGGGCTGGGGCATGGAGCCATAATAGGGTCCCCTGTGTGGCTGTATACCTCAGGCCCTGAATAACATCCCAATAGTTACAATATGGTTTAGTCTTACTACTGGGAACAGCACCAACCAAACTACAGATTTACTGGGAACAGCTGGTCAAAAGAGTTTTCCATTATATTTTCAAACGGCTATTATTTTTTAATTTGTATGAGACTTCAAAATATTGAAAGATGTTGGTCAGCATTTAACAAAAAAAAAAAATGATTTTTTTAGAAAGCCCATCATTTGTATTAAACCAGACTGTACTACTTAGCTGCTATACTTCATTTTGAGTATATGTGAACTACCCCTCTAAAAACGATAGTTACCCAATATAAAAGCCCTGCCCTTTAGTACCAGGGGCATTAACATGGGACTATTTAGTTCAGATGACACTAACAGCTGTTGAAGCCCAAGCACAACATCAAGAATAAACTGATAATGTCTCTACTCTTGTTTGCTTTCCAACCTCTGCCTTATTGCCCCCTGCCACGCTCTAAATCCATATGTAATCAGTCTGCTGCAAGACCCCTTCAAGCTCTCATGAGAATCATAATCCACAACCACATGCCCGAACTAAGGAGCATTGTTAAGCAGAGCAGTTCCAAAGCAGCCTTTAAACAGTCAGCTATAGTGCCGTGCCTCTGCACTGCAGGCAGTATCCTGCAAAACATTAGAGAGTTTATAAACATTAGCATCTACTCATCTACTTTTTTTTTCCTGTCTACCTAAACATATTTGTTTCCCCTTCTATTCATACTTCTGCAAAAAAGACAGTGACAATAGGAAAGGGCAGGCCAAAATCCCACTGCAGACCTCCTACAGGAGGAGGCAGCTAATCAACCTCATCTTTTGGTTTTGGGCTGTGGGCCAAATCAAGAGTTTATGCATAACAGTAACCAGATATTGTGCTGATTCTTTCCCCTTCGCACTCTTCCAACTAAACCAAAATCAGAAGATCTCTCTCACACATACATGCCTCTGACAACTTTTTCCAGTAAAGAGAAATGACACTTCCTTCATATTTTTAAACTTCATTCCTTACTTGCCTGTGCAATAATAAGTGAGTGCAATAATGGAAGAGCACCCTCTGCTGCACTATAGACAACACTGCTACCAGCTCCGAGTCCAGGGAGGATGTCAAGATAAAGGAAAGTTCCATTTTAGTGAAAGTTGTCCTTGTCTTAATAATACAGTTCGATGGTGTCTGCACTAAACATTTTCCTATATGCTCTAGTCACTGTAAAAGACAGACATTTTGTGGACAACTGTTTTATCATAGCTCTGCTTCACTATGGATAACTATAGGCAGGTACTTCAACACCTTGATCTAGTATTAAAATAAGCAATTTACAACAAAAAATTATGACGCTACGCAGGCAAATTACCAGCCAACAGCCCTGCAAGATTTTTTCCTGCATTGAAGAGAGCTGAATTTTTTTTTTTTTTTTTTAAAAAGGACAAACTTTAGGTAAGTTTTTGAGGGGGGGGAAAGCTTTTGCAAAACATAAATCCAACATAAGTTTTTCTTAAATTTTTAAACAAAAACATTGCCTTGAAGTATTTAGAAACTAAATATTTCAAATTAAGGCCCTGAAAGTGAAACTCACTATACACAATGGTTAAATTGACCTTTGAATCGTTGCTCACGTGGAAAGTAAGGCAAAATGTAAGTAGCCGGTATAAATAGTGATAAGTAAACAAGATATTAGAACTTAGGTGAAACTGATACTGTCCATTTAAAATCATGTGATATCTGTTTACAGTGCATGATTTAAAGAGGGCAGTACAAAGCTGTCATTTGGCTGTTAAGGGGATTCTTGAAAAGGGTATGTTACCGTATTCATTTATTTACTATATTGCCAGCAGTTCTTTTTGTGAGGTGGGGAGAAGTCAATCTCCCTCTGGGCTCAACAAGAGACTTAACACTGGCTTGCACAACGTCCTACAATGTTTGTCTGATTAGCTGTTTGTTATGTACTAGGCGTTATCCAAATTTAAAAAAAAAATTAGAAGTCTGTACGTGAGGGGGGCAAGGGGGAGTGAGGATATTTGGAGAAAAAGTCCGTCACCCCTCTCAGTCTCACCACGCACCCAAATAGGGTGACCAGATAACAAGTGCGAAAAAGCTGGGACATGGAGTGGGGGGTGATAGGATATATAAAGCAAAGCCCCAAATATCGGGGCTGTCCCTATAAAAACAGGACATCTGGTCACCCTACGCCCAAAGATTGCCATGGGCAGACTTTCACCTGGGCAAACGGCCCTTAGCCATGCAATCACCCCGGCAGGCAGGTAACACACGCTTTACCTGAAGCAAGCCCCTCTCAAGGCAAATGCTGCCTCCTGGCCCCAGGCTACAGCTGAGAGCGGGGCCCCTTGGTCACAGGGGATGGTCACTAGCCTGCAGACCGCTCAGGACACGGGGCGCATGGGGGTCCCTGCTCGGCACGCGCAGGGGCAAAGGAAGGATCCCCCCTTACCTCGCTGCAGGCGGGTGTCTCCAGCGAAGGCCCCGCAGCACAGCCACCTGCTCCGCGCCGCCCTACGCCCGCGGCACCGCCAGGAGAAAGGAGAGTTACCAACAAAGGGAAACTTCCCCGAGCGAGCGAGCGAGTGAGCGAGCGCGGCAGGCGGCTCCCAGCCCGGCGGGGGGCGTGCGCACGGCCAAGGCACGCAGCGCAGCGCTGCTCAGTGCCCCGCAGCAGCCCGGCTGCGAGTGACTCTGGGGCAGGGACACCGCTCGGCGAGCCCGGGGGAGGCGGCCGTACCGCGCACCCTCCCCAGCTGCACGGGGAGGGACCCAGGCCGCCGGCCGGGGAGACAGAGCAGAGCGACCTCGTGCCCCGCGGCCCCCCGCCCCAGGAGCAGAGTCTGCCCGGAGGGAGGGGATCCCCGGCGCCCACACCCGGAAAGAGCGGTGCCCGGGAGTGGGGAGGCGTGCCTAGCGGGGGCGGGGGTGTAGTTCCCTGCCCACCCTCCGGACCAGAGCCGTGCCCCGGGGGGAGGCGGTGCCTGGCCCGCCCTGCCCGGAGCTGAGCTGAGGGACTTACCCTGTTGCGTCCCGCGTCCCCGGCGGCGGCTCCCTAACTATCTAGGGAGCCCGGCAGCAACTGCCCCGCCGCCAGCCTGCAGGGATCCGGCCCGTTCCTCGGAGTGGCTGCTCCGCTGTCCCAGAGCCGGCGCGGCGCACCCCGCCTCCTGCCCCTGCCGGGCGCTGCGCTGCCCTGCGGGTCTCACCCAGGCACCGGCCGCTTCCGCGCTGCTCTCGCAGATATTCTTAAAGGAGCCGCGCCGCCAGCAGGAGTGTCCCGGGGGCGGGCCGGGAGCTGTGTGCTGGGGGTAGGGGGTCGCTAGGGGGGGTGGAGCTGTGTGGTGGGGGTCCAGAGAGTGACTATAGTGGCTGGAGCTGTGTGGTGGGGGTAGGAGGTGACCGGGGGGCTGGAGCTGTGTGGTGAGGGTCCAGGGGGTGACGGGGGGGCTGGAGCTCTGTGGTGGTGGGGTGACTAGGAGGGCTGGAGCTCTG